>NC_081406.1:237835921-238063421 GCF_030272615.1 Cryptomeria japonica
CGATTCACACCTCTTTAGTGTATTGACATCAATGACAACATACAATGTCATTATGTCCACATACTGGTTCTCATACCGGTTCACATAATGCCAACAATCTCCCCCTTTGGCATTGATGGCAATATTCAAAGATATCTCTTTGCTAACTCATCTTCTCCCCAATTTCTACAGATATCTTCTCCGCTACACTTCTTCTCCCCCTTTGACAACAATGCCAAAGTGGAGGTACAAACATCCCTGTTCCATTATGCTCCTCCTCTTGAGGAGTAGCATCCTCCAACACATCAATCGACAAAAAAAAAATTGACTATGAAATACCTGACTGATGTGGAACAAATACTTTTAATTTACCTTCTGAAGGGGCAGTACCCCCAATTCACCTCTTAAATACACAAATGTAGTCTTTGGGAGAGGCTTGGTGAATATGTCTACTAACTACTTCTTACTGGAAACATGTTCCAGTGCAATCTCTTTATTCTAAACCTTTTCCCTCAAGAAATGATACTTAAGCTCAAAATGCTTGGTTCTAGAATGTAAAATCGGATTCTTTGAAATATTGATAGCACTTGTGTTATCATAGAATATACTTACCGGTTTAGATACAGGGATTTTGAAGCCATCTAATACATGCTTCATCTAGATTGTCTAAGTGCAGTTCATGAAAGCTACAACATACTCTGCTTCCATTGTAGACTGAGAGATACAGCTCTGCTTCTTACTCATCCATGAGACCAGTCTACCACCAAGAAAGAATGCACCACCGGTTGTGCTTTTCTGATCATCCAGATTACCTGCCCAATCAGCATCTATGAATACTTTCAGATTGAAATCATTGTTGTATGGGTACCACAATCCATAGTCAACTACTCCCTTAAGATACCTAAGAATCCGCTTGACTTCAACCAAGTGGGATTCTCTTGGAGTTTTCTAGAACCTTGCAGTAATGCCAATTGCATGTGCAATATCTAGTCTGCTATGTGCTACATAATGCAACTTACCAATCATTGACCGGTATTCCTTCTCATCAACCAATGCAGAATCATCCTCTTTTGATAATTTGCAACCGATCACCATCGGTGTACCAACCAGTTTGCTATCTTCAATGCCAAAGGTCCTCAACACCTCTTTGACATATTTGGACTGAGTGATAAAGATTCCATCTTTCATCTGCTAGATCTGCAGTCCAATGAAGAACTTAATCTCCCCTATGAGTGACATCTCAAACTCTTCCTTCATCTCATCAGCAAACTCATGACTCATCTTGTCATCTCCACCAAAGATAATGTCATCAACAAAAACCTCATAGATTAGGATCTAATCTCCTTCAGATTTCAAGTAGATATTGCTATCTTCACTTGTTCTCTCAAATCCAATCTTCACAAGATGGGAATGTAGACATTCATACCATACTCTAGGTGCCTTCTTTAGACCATATAAGGCTTTATGTAGCCTGCACACCATATCACTGTCTTCAGATAGGGAAAACCCATCTGGTTGCTCTATATACACCTCCTCTTCAAGTACACCATTTAGGAATGCAGATTTTACATCCATTTGATATATCTTGAATCATTTAAAAGTTGCATATGCAAGAAGCATACGAACTCCTTCCAATCTGGCTACAGGAGCAAAGGTTTCTCCATAGTCTTCTCCTTCTTCTTGAGCATATCCTTTGCACACCAATCTGGCTTTGTTCCTAATCACTGTGCCATCCTCATTCAGCTTGTTTCTAAACACCCATTTGGTGCCAATGACATTTTTATGCTCTGGTCTGGGTACCAAGGACCATGTACCTTTTTTCTCTATCTGGTCAAGTTCCTCTTCCATTGCCTTGATCCAGTCTTCATCTTTATGAGCCTCTTTGAATGATTTAGGCTCAAATTCAGAGATCATACATGAGTTTTCTCTGATCTTTCTTCTTGTAAGGATTACTGCATCCTTATCTCCTATGATCTGCTTAGGATCATGATTCAGCTTGACATACCAAGGAATAGTCTTGACTGGTTCTTCTTGCTTTTCCTCCTCATCCTCATCTTCATCAGTATCAGCATTCACCGGTTCAAGAACACTGTTACTGGTACTTGGTTATTTGACAACTGGTTCCCAAAAGGTTGCAATCGGTTCATTTATAGCTTGCTCACTACTGGTTTCCTCCGGTTTCTCAGAGGTTTCATCAACTCTCACATTGATACTTTCCATAATTCTCTGAGTCCTATTGTTGAAACACTTGAGAGTTTTACTCTTGGTGGAATATCCTAGGAATATTCCCTCATCACATTTAGCTTCAAATTTTCCCTAATGTTCACTCCTCTTGATGTAAGATTTGCTACCAAATACCCTAAAGTAGCTAAACACAGGTGTCTTACCGGTCCAATACTCATAAGGATTTTTGTCCTTACCTTTCTTGATGAGTACTCGGTTCATTGTGTAGACTGCAGTGCTTACCTCTTCTCTCCAAAAGGTGTGAGCTACCTTTCCTTGAATCAACATGGTTCTAGCTGCTTCAACCACAGTCTAGTTATTCCTCTCTGCTAGGCCATTCTGCTGTGGAGTCCAGGGGGTAGACAGTTGCCTCTTGATGCAAAATTCTTCACAATACTTGTTGAATTCACCGGAAGTGAAGTCCCCTCCTTAATCAGTTCTGAGGCACTTGATCCTTTTACCGCTTTCCTTTTCCACTAATGCTCTGAAAGCTTTGAACTTCACAAAGGCTTCAGACTTGTCTTTCAAGAATGTGACCCACATCATTCTTGAGAAGTCATCAGTGAGAATCATGAAGTACCTATCACCCTGCACACTTCTAGTTTTCATAGGACCACACAAATCAGTATGCACAAGATCAAGCAAGTTGTCAGCAGTGAAAGATTTACCTTTAAAGGTTGAGGAAGACATTTTCCCCAATTGACACTCTCTGCACAAGGTATTATTCAGTTTTCTTAGCACCAGCAACCCTCTAATTGCCTTGATCTTACTAGCCTTCACAATGTTATCAAAGTTTACATGGCAGAGTCTCCTATGCCATATCCAGCTATCATCAAATTTAGCCATAAGACATGTACTTATATTTGCATTCAGCTGAAATAGGTTACATTTGTCTACATACCGGTAGCCACAATTTCACCATTCTTTCCTTTGATTCTGCACACTCCATTCTTGAATTCCAGAGTGAGACCACTATCATTCAGCTGGGCAACACTCAGAAGGTTGTGTCTGAGACCATCAACCCAATATACATTGTCAGCACTACTCTTTCCATTTAGAGAGATGGACCCTTTGCCTTTGACCATGCATGGTGCATCATTTCCAAAGCAAACCACACCACCATCATACTCTTCCAAGGATAGAAACTTTCTTCGATCACTAGTCATATGGTGAGAACAGCCATTGTCAATGATCCACTCATTGGAATTATCAAAGCGGGAGACAAGAGCCTTCTTGTCTAACACATCTTCCGTTACAACAACAAACACCAATGTCTTCATTCTCTTCATCTTCTGATTCCTCATCTGTGACACCTTCATCAACTGCAACAAAATAGTTTCTCTGGTTTCCTCCTTTGAATTTCTTGAATCTTTCCAGTTTATCCTTGTTGTCACTATTAGGATAGTTCATAGCAATATGTCCTATCCAGTTACAAGAAAAACATTTCAAAGGGAGCTTACCTCTATATTTACCAGTTCCTTTTGTAAATTTCCTGGCAAGAAGAGCTTCAAATTCCATCAGAAACTCCTCATCATCCATTACTCTGCTCTGTCTTGATTCACCACTAGTGCTTGCTTCTTTTCCTTTCTTAGATGGTACAACAGAAGCTCTAAAAGTTGATTCAGTCTTTTGAACACTGCCATCAAAACTATTTAGCTCATATGCTATCAACTTTGCAATGATGGAATCCAGGGATATTTTAGTCTTGTCTATTGATCTCAACTCCTGAATAGCAGCAACTCTTATTGCATAGACCGACAATAGGGATCTCAGGACTTTGCTTACCATAGTGCAATCTTCCATTTTACCACCTACACTCTTGATATCTCCGACAACAGTTTTGATTCTAATACCATACTGTTGAATGGTTTCACCTTCAACCATTTGCATGTCTTCAAACTTTCCTCTAAGGCTTTCTTCCTTAGCTTTTTTTACATGCTCATCACCTCCATAGATATTTTCAAGAGCATCCCATACCTCTTTGGGATTTACCTTATCTTGGACATCAATGAACTCAATATCAGATAAACTACTGATTAGGGCTTCCATGACTTGCCCATTCTCCTATATCTCTCTCTTTTGATCATCGGTGAGAGTACCGGTAGGGGCAACATAGGGATTCTCAACATAGCTCCAGTGTTGAGCACCCATGCTTCTGATGTATATCTTCATTCTATCTTTCCATATACTAAAATTTCCTTTGTTAAACTCTGGACCTTCCCTCTTCATCATCATCACAATAGGATCTTTCTCTCAAGTGGTTAAGCTTACAACACAAAGGACCTGGAGGATGCTTTGATACCAATTGATAACTTAATGATGAATGAATAGTACCAAACCGGTACTGAGAGGGGGGGGTGAATCAGTACAGGCAAAAACACAACCTTAAACCGGTTTGTGAACTAACACCTATGCACTGATAGATAAATAGCAGCACCGGTCCTTCAACAGAGTTCAACAGGTAAAACCCAGTGTAACTGAGACAAGCAAAGACCGGTTGACACTTATCTTCACATATAATCTAACTCTTCATTCCCATTTCACCCTAATGCATGAATAGGAAATCTACCATCAAAGATGTACATATTACAGCAATATCAACATGCATCACCACTTAATCAGAAAACAATCATAACATCACATGAAGAAAGCATCACACATGACACACATATTGTTCACGTGGAAACCCAACTAGGAAAAACCACGGTGGGGATGAATACCCACAAGCTTGTTTTTGAAATCTTTGGAAGTGTGCTCTGTTAGGAGCCTTGTCCGGTTAAAGACAGATACAATAGGATTTGTTAGGAACCAATCATGTTAGGGATCACCCAGTTAAGGGTTAAACCCTGTTAAGGGTTAAACCCTGTTAAGGGTTAAACCCTGTTAAGTGTTAAACCCTGTTAAGGGTACCTTGTTAGAGTATTTCAAGAACTCAATAGCTAAAGGATATCAATGACTCAGTAGCTTCAAGTTACCCTATTAGAGGATTTTCAACAAGCTGGTTAAGGCTACCCTGTTAGGGTATTTCACAACTGTTGAAGTGGTAAAAAATCAACAGGTATATCAATGACCTGATAATAGCACTCAATGCCAATGCAGATCCTCTTAAGCTCCTCTTCACCTTTTGCATTTACACTCTGCAGATATAACTTCTCTCCTCTGGTCTAGTAAGAATCACGTATCTCTTCTCTTAGATACACACACAACTTTTGCCAACAACCTCTAAAAAAATCACAACATCGACCTTATAGGACAACAGACAAGTCGGTAGCATAAACCCTAAACCCTAGACTTGTTAGGTTTAAGGAATTCAAATGGTTCAATCCTGACCGTTGATCATACTGTATTGAATGCAACAATCTTGATCCAATCTCAAGACATTCTCCATCATTTGTTTTCCACCGATTTTATGGTGGCTGATAACCCATCACACATTATCACCATTTACAAACTTCACACATTCCTGAGGTAGATAGGAACACTCTTCTTTATGCAAGATCCTTCACGCACACAAGGCTTACGTGGCAACACTATCTATTCTTCATTATCATGCTAACTTCATCACATAAAGTCACCTTGAAGCACTCCAACTGGAAACCCTGAAGTTGAGACCACCAACCGGTAGTCATGCACTGCTTCCATGTGTCGGTTCCCATAACCTTATGCTAGTTCACCTTGAACAAGCACACTGCTTCACTTTGGTATAGATACCGGTTCATAGTGTTATACTGGTTCTTACATATGCTAATTCACACCTCTTCAGTGTATTGACATCAATGACAACATACAATGTCATTATTTCCACATACCAATTCTCATACTGGATCACATAATGCCAACAAGGGGTGCCTTGCGCACCCCAGTGGCATCCATGGCACTATTCCATTGATTGGATAGGAACTTGTAGAGGTCCCTAGCCTCCTGCTTGTCCTCCTCAATGTCCGCAAAATGTTCTCTCAGTAGAGAGAGGGTTGGTGCGGAGCTGTGTAATACCTGCACATGGAATTTGTTAAGGCCTGCCATTTGGGATTCCCAAGCCTCCATCTTGTTCTTGAGTCAGTTGACATCATCCTTGATAGTCTGCAAATCAAGCACAGGGTCGAGGTTTTCAATTCTCTATGTGATGTCCAACACATCCGTGCTCAGATTTTCCATTTGTTGAAGAGTAGGGATGCCCTGGGGATTCTCAATAGCCATGTCATCTGTAGTCTCGTCGGTCTCTTTGGGCACAACATCGGCAAGGGATTTATCACTATCATTAACCTGGTCCATCAGGGGGATAGATTGCATCACCTGTTCAACCATTTTTAACTTCAGGTCCAAGGTACCAGAGTCCAAAGCTTTGCTATCATAAATTTCCATGCCCATAAGACCCTAAGTGCTTGTGTTCATAGGGATCGTATCCTTAACATCAATGGGGTCCTGGGTTTGTATTTTAGGGATACCCATATCAGTGGCACCAATAGTGGTTAGAACCATGGGGTTCCTCATCGTATTCACATCCACAACATCCCCATCAGGGCCCCCCATAGTGGTATTAGGGTCCTCTTCCTCCTTGTCCCCAATGGAGTCCTCCTCGAAGTCCAAATTTTTGATGATCAGGGTCTTCCTTTTAACCTCAGATTTAAGGGAAGGATTGTTGTTCTCAGCATCCTTAGGGGAAGAATTGTCATCAAAGACAATGCGTTTTCTTTTAGCGAGGGTTTTGCCTTTGCCCTTGGACAAGGAACAGGAAGCACTGGGAGAGGCAGATAGAGTTGAACCGGGGGAGACTGCCGATAAGGAAACAACCAAGGCGTAAGAAGGCAAGGACATGGTAGTCGTAGCAAGGCCCTCATAGGGATATTGGAAGAATCTAGGGAAAGCCATAGATAGGGCCGCAAGCTGTTGAGGAGTAGGCATGGGGGGCCGAGAGAGCGAAAGGTTCCGGGGGGGAAAAGGGCCTCATGGAATTTATACAACCTGTAAATGAGGCCCTGGTGAAGGCGGTAGGGTGGCTTATCCCCATGCTTGGGGTCCATGGTATCTTTAACAGAACTCTCTATAGAGTGTGGTAAATAAAATGGTAGACAAAGCAAATCATTGTTGTGGAAGTGATTGAGGAGGGGCAAATGATAGTAGTATAATTCCTTATGCCTACCTTCGAGAGTGAAGTACTTCATGATCATGAAGAAAATCATGTTCCACGGGTGTTTGAGCTCCTTCTGAGCAAACCCACCTTGTAGCTTGATAGGTTCTTTGTGGTTATGGAAGAAACATTTCAAACCTTCAATGTTTTCAACATGGCCGGTACACTTCCAGCGGTGACCGTCAAGGATCAGCTTCATAGTTTGGGCAATATTCTCCTCAGAGACATCAAAGGAAATGTCACCAACTGAGACATACCTCCTAGACCAGGAGGAGGCAAAAGTAGCCGAGAGTTGGTCATCGTGGCCCTTCAAGCAATCCAAAAAATTGGCAACCCCACCTTCAACACAGAAATTCTAGACTAGGGGGTCATTTTTAAAATCATCTGGATTATCCGGCTCATATCTAACTCTGTCGCCCCCCATATCCTCTACCAACAGAGCTCCTTTAGTCATGAAAAAATTAGCACAAATAAATTTGCAGAGGTCCTTCAAGAAGCAAGCCAAGAAGAGATAATGGGAAGTGTGTGAGCCTGGCGTCAATAAATGAGAAACGAAGTTGGGCGCATGGGAAAAATGAAGTCACTTTTAGAAATGATTTCCTAGTTATGAGGCATTAAGAGCCAGCAAATACTGGTGGCAACCAACACGTTACCAATCCAATCGTGCCTCATCATGACTCTGCAAGCCCAAAAGAATTTCCAACACAACAACACGTGCATCATCGCCAGTCTGGCCGAATGAGTCACCACTACATCAGAAGGGATCGAAAGGATATTCCCAATATATGAATTGTGAAACCAACACCTCTAGGCTACCTCGAGGGAAGAGAGGAGGGTAAGGGAAGCACTTGGCAGCCTCTCAATCATTAGTAAAGATTTTGGATTTTTCTTCCTAAAGAACGAAGTTAACATGATCCAGGAGGGAATTGTGACTCCTCCAACATCTCAAACCTGAGAGGTTTAGGCCAATGGTTGCCATGGTGCCTGCCACACTTTTTCCTTCCCTGAAGATATGCATAATTATGAACGAGTCAATCTCAGAGATGAGCCTCAGGGTGTCCCTGATGGTTCCCTCAATTGTCCAATTAAGTTTATTTCACCTTTTGATAGCATCAATGATGAGGATTGAGTCACCCTCAATGTTCATAATCTTGATTCCCATGGTGAGGGCGATGCGGATTCCCCAAGGTAAGGCCATTGCTTCAACCTGATTATAGGAATGCCCATTTAGGTTACCCACATAAGCAACAACAAGGGCCCCCAAATGGGATCTAATAACCCCTCCACTAGCAGCCAAGCCCCCCTGGCAGCCCCATCAAAATTAAGTTTAAAATTTGTAGCCGAGGGGAACTAGACCATGTTTTGTCTTAGGAGTGTCTTAGAGAAGTCAACAAGAGAGAACGAGGGGGGAAGATTCCAGCATCTAGCAGTTTCCGAGTCCCAAGTAGAGGGGGGCTTGGATGCCATTCGAGTTTTAGAAACAAAGATATTATCAAGAATCAATTTAAGGAATCAAGAAAACACAGTTTCCACAGAGGCATCTTTGTCTTTGAATATCTTGTCATTCCTTTCCTTCCAAATACTCCATCTCACATGGGGGGATCAGCTTCCACAGTTGTTGATTAAGGGGGTTGGAACAGGGGCCTCGAAACTCCTGGGATAGATTTAACCAATTATCATTCATAATCCAACAAATATTAAGCTTATTGTAGACCATCCCCCATAGCTCATGAGTGAAGGCACAGTGGAGGAAGAGATGAGTAGAACTTTCTTCATCATTTTTGCAAAGGATGCATCTGTTAGGGAATTGGAATCCCCACTTGACCAAGTTTTCTTGGGTCAAATTTTTGTTGAGGAGAGCAGTCCACCAGAAGAAATTAACCTTGGGGATGAGTTGGGGATTCCAAACTTCTTTCTAGATAGAGGAGTAAACGAGTTCTCTAAGTAAGCTGGTGTAGGCAGTTCGGACAGAGGGGTCCCATTTCCAAATAAATCTATCCTCCCTAGGAAATAGAGGGAGGAATATACCAACCAAAAGCTTTTGGAGCTCTCTAGCAGCAGGGAGGAGAAAGGGATGATCAATGCAACATTCCTCCAAGGCCCTCCAAGTGTGGTTGCTGAAATAATCACCGACCCTTACACCAAAGAAGATTTTGGTGGCATCCTAGAGCCTTCTCAGGGAGGGGGAAGAAGTAAGGGGTCTCTCTCCTAACTAGCAATCTTCTCAGAAGAGAATTTCCCTACCATTTCCACTAAGCCACCTCAAGCCATGAGATAAAGGGTCCTTGCAACTCAAGATGTTATTCCAAATTTTGGGAGTTGGTGAGTAGGCCGTCGAGGGAGTGAACCCTTGGGAAGGCCCTCCTCTTTTAGAACAAAGGAAAAGTCCCCATTACCTAGGTACTTGGCCCTAATGATCCTACTCCAATTCGTATCCTTATTCAGTAGCTTCCAAGAAATTTTAGTCATAATGGCCTTATTGAATCTTGAGATCTTACGGTTTCCCAAACTGCCCATGGCCTTTGGAAGACAAACTTTTTCCCAGCCCACCAATGCGAGCCTCTTCTTTGTTGGCAAATGCACACTCCAATGAGAAATTGTAGGTGATTGAAGGTATTTTCATTGATGGAAACCTTACAATCATATGATACTGGCATTCACTGGCACCGGCAGACTCTACACTAGCATACGTTCACTGGCATCGAAAAGATTTATTACCGGCACCCTAGCCTACAGGATTTTATTTATTGCAAAATGTAATTAATTGTAATATCTTTTTGAAAGCCAACAAGGAATAATGTAATAAGGCTCATATATAAGTATGAGATCTTAGAGAACATTTGTATGTAGGATATATGATGGATATTATGTGCGAACATTAAGGAAGAGTTTGGAATAAGGTTTTGGAAGTTGCAGAGCTTAAACCGATACTTTATCCGGCATAGCAGATGCCCTTTTGTAGAAGTACATGACATTGGATTTTTATAATCCACTTTTGTAAGTCAATGAGACTTCTCTTTTATATGTAAGCAGTGAGCTTTAGGCAGTTGCCCTTCCTACATGTGCAGGCCCCTATTGTAATAGTAATATTCTCTTATTGGCCAATAAACAAATATTGTGGGTCAAAAATCCCATCGAGGTTTTTCCCACACCATGTTTCCTCATTAAAAATATTGTGTTATGGTGTTTCTTTCATGTTGTGGTTTTTGTTCCTATTTACTGCATTAATTTTGGTTTACCGGTACACAGTTTTGGAATGCTTTTCATTTAATAAGTTAAAAAAATCAATTAACCGGTTAGATATTGATTCACCCCCCTCTCAGTATCTTTGGGAATCCTAAAAATTGGTATCAGAGCTTGGTCTTCTATTTTCAAAAGCCTAACAGCTTGAGGAAGATTCTGACATCGGTACAGATGGATAATCTAAGAAAGCAACTAGAAACATCTCTTGCAGATTATGATTCAAAAAAAGTGAAGAATATCAAACTTGAAGATGATCTGAAGGTTACACAAGAAATCATTCAAGGACTTCAGAAAAATATCACTATTGCTAGGAACAAAAGAAGAGAACTTTCTAAGAAGATGCAGAGTGATGATGATGAGAAAGAAACTCTTAATGGCCTTGTGAACAAACTGAGACAAGAAAATAGTACAATGAAGAATGAGATGCAAGATATGACCATGAGATTTTGTAAAGACATTGAAGATAGAAAGAAGAATGAAGATGATATGGATAGAAGAATCAATGATGCTGCAAATGAAAATATAAGACTCAATCATGAGAATGATATGCTAAAGACAGATCTAATACACTTGGAACATGATAAAACTTAACTCATGAGATAGAAAGATTTCTTGGAAAATGAATTGGCTACTCCAAATCAACACAAGGAGAAATTCAAGAAAAGTTCAGAAGAACTTGATGATATGCTGAAGAATTAGAAACCTAATGGAGATACAAATGGCCTTGGCTTTGAAGTTGGTGAAAGCTCTGGTACGGCAAACAAACATGATCACAACAAACTGGTAAGACAACCTAATGCTTATAAATTCAATGGAAAATACTTTAATTGTAACAAGTACAGTCATAGAGAAAATCAGTGTAGATCTAGAAACTATCAGAATAATAATGCAACCACCGATCAATGCTCCAAATGCAATAAAGTTGGTCATTATTCAGAAAATTGCAGAATGAACATAAGATGTTATATTTGTGAAAGATTTGGACACTTATCTAATCAATGCAGAACACATACTAGCATAGGATATGGGAAAGCTATTCAGAAAAACAATGTGACTTGTTATGCTTGTGACAAGATTGGACATATTGCAAAAATTTGTAGTAGACATCACCAACAAATAACAAAGGACCCAGTTTGAAAGGTAAAGAGAAGGTTGAAGAGGTAAAGCAAGAATTTTCAAAATAATGGATTAAAAAGTCTGACATGAATGTTAGTGAAGCTATTCCTTCACCAGTAGAACAGATTATCACTCCACCGGTAGGAGATTCTTCATCTAACCGAGAAATAATCCTTTGGGGGTATAGCAACAAATTGAAAAATATGCTATTTTACCCTCGGTTGATGGTGAGAAGTTGAATTACTTCTTTACCGACAGATGAGTTAAGTTTTGACTTAACTGGCAAGCATTAAATATGGTTGTTGAAAGAAATAACATTATAAAGAAAGAGTTTTGGTTCTTTTTCATTCACTGAGCATTCAAATCTCCAGAGAGCGCGAAATTCCTGAGCGAAAGCATCCATAGCAAAAAGTGAAGCAAATCATCCAAGCAAATCATCCTAAAGGCAGATTAAGGTATTTATAACTATGGCTTCTTCCTCTGCACCTAAATTCATTGCAAACCCTATTATGATTGAAGTTATTAAGTGCCCTATACCCGTGTTCAAACTTATTCCCAAAATTGCGAAGAAAGATGATACCCTAGGAGCATTTTCGAAAATACCTAAGGGAGTAGTTTATGTAGAAGATCCTAGAATGTATATACATTGTCATATTGAGGAACTAGGAGCTGAAGAAATAATGAACATGTATAGGACTGTTATTTGTGATGAACAAGGAAATGTTAAACCGGAACACAAGATAGTGGAAACCCTAGGCTTTGTGGACATTCTTAGTATCCCTAATTTTCCTAAGGATGTGATAAGGATAGTCTTGAGCAGAGTTCATGGAGAGTTCTTTTGGTTGGATTCCATCTATAAGATTACCAAAGAAGCAGTAAGAGAAGTGACAAGCTTACCTTCCACCGATAGCAGGCCTGATAAAACTAAAATGGTTCCAAATGACACTGTGATGACCCTAATTTGATAAAATATCCCTGAGAGTCAATGATGTGAAGGACATCAATGTTAGATTTGTTAGTATGATTCTTGGTTATAAGGATACACATGCAAACTGACTAAACTCTATTTCCATCTTATGTATTAAAAGTGCATATGACATGGTGAATAACAATACTATGATTGATGTATGTGAGTGGCTAAAAGATGAACTAATAGACAACTTGAAGAAAATTAAAGGTGATAAGAAAGGAACTTTCAGATTTGGCAACCTACTTGTATGTTTAATGTTGTACATTACCAAGCAAGTTCCCAGTATTGGTAGGAAAGACTTTGGTTTTGATATCCCGGTAGGAAAAAAACTTCTTGATATACTAAACAACATGGGAGATGATAGAGAGAAAAATATAAATGAACATTTTCAAACCTTGAAAGAAAATATGAATACAAGAATAAGGCTATCTCTAGAAATTATTGATAAGTATCAAAAGGAGATATGCTTTGTGATCAAGAAAAATGAAATTTGGATGGAGGCAGTTATCCCTAGGACTGTTTGGGTTACAGAGATGGGATATGAGGCAGATGACAACATAGTTGAAACATATGCAAAAGCCCTCTTAGAGGCACCTAAGGAACCAACTGAGAAAGTTTTTGGCAATGTGAAGACCATAGAAAGCAAAATTCAATCTGAAAAAAGAATCAAGAAAACTGAGCAGATAGTTAGGAGAGGTTCAAGGCAGACAAAAGTAATAAAAGAATATGTATTAAACAAAACTGGTATTAAGGAGAGTGAATTGGAAGGACTACAACTGGAAGCACATCTTTCACCAATTGCTACTTCCTCTAATAGTGAAATACCAACAGAATTTAAAAGGGTAGTCAGGAAAAGAAAACCCTCACCGGTACCCTCACCTACACCCAAAAGGACAAGACAAAAGCAACAGGCAGTTAGGCCTCCGGCTAAGAAATTGACACCAAAGAAAAGAAAAGAAAGACAAGTTATTCCACCTTTTGACAAACTTCTGGATGAGATAACTAAGGATGGGAAATTGAAAAACATCAGTAAGTTTTATAACACACTATCAAATGATGAAAAGGAGAGCATAGAAAATAGTGTAATCTTACACTTAGACATCTATAAGAAATTTATGATGGAAATTATGGATGAGCTACCCAATGACTTGTACAGAAGATTAGAAGCTAGAAGGGTAGCAATTGTGGAATTGGACAAAAAGATAAAAATAGAGAAACTACTTGTTGTTCACCCATTCAAGAGTAGATGAATTAATCAGTGAGGCTAACTGGACAATATTTTCAACCGGTCACTGGCATGTACCACTGATGGTAGGCAGAGTAAATGAAATAACAGAAGAGATTGCAGATCAGTGGGATATATTTTTTGTTGAAAAAGAGGAACAAGAAGAGCTTAAGAGACCAAAGACCTTTAAAGTCTATCAAAAAGAAAAGGACAAGGATAAAGGGAAAGGTAAGGTAGGTGGACCTCCAAGCATAAAGGTGATAGATAACTTACCCCCACCTCCTTCTGATACTCCACCAATACAAACTGCTGACATACAACTGGCAACAGAGAGTATGGAAACACCACATGAGGATACAAATCCTGATTCTGAGGTGCTATACACAATGAACATTGACACACAAGAAGTCAATATTGTGGTGGATAAAGAAACAACTAACAAAAGAGATGTGGCAATTGAGCCACCAATAGGAAATATTGGAGTTGAAAACATTGGAATTGGGGAACAACAACAAACTGAAGGAAAAAATGAACCCCTGAACACTAGAAAGGTAGAGACCATAGATGTGCATACTGATGCATCTACTGAGCCACTGGCAACTACTGAAACTGAAAAACCTACTGAGTCACTGGTAGTAGACAGCACAGAGGTAAACAAAGAAAAACCGGCAGTGGACACTACAGTGAAATCTTTAGAGGCACAAACAGAGACACCATTAGGAGAGAACACTGAGAAACTGGTAGAGAAATAGGTTCATACTGAGAAAAACACTAAGAAACTGGTAGAGCAATAAGCTCCTTCATAGATAGTACCACTAACATCATCTGACAAGCCCAAGCCTTTGGTAGTGGAAATGCAAACACAAACAGATCCTCCAGAAAAAGAGGAAAGAAAAGCTATCACAACCACTGACAGTTTACAGATTATAAAGATAGTTGGACAGTCAACTAGAACATCTATGACAGATTTTAGACCTGCAAATGTAATAGAGGTACTATTAGATTCAATAAAGAAAATAACAGAGTGTAATGCACTAGCTTATAAGGCTATAGATGACACTTTACCAATTTTGAAGATGATAGCTTCAAAGTGTAACATAGAAAATAAAGATTCTTTGAGCCAATTAGACACATTATATAAGTATATAATCGGTAACCTAATAACACTGGATCAGATAAATTAAGACACCTTCAGAGAGAAAATGAATAAGGAGAAGGAAAAATTCTTTGAGGAGATAGTAAAGAATAATAAGGAACATATGGAAACCTTATTACCGGTATTAGGAAAAGCAATTTTGGACTTTAAGAAATTGTATAGAGATGCATGTAAAACAAACATTTTGACAAAAGACATAGATAAAGTTATCGGCATAGCCCAGAAGGAAATAAATGATATTGCTGACAACTTGATAGGTTCATTAGACTCAATATCAGTAATTGAACAGGAAATTGTAGGATTTGAAGAGAAAATAGAAAAGCTTGAGAAAGACAAGGAAATGATAAAGTTTAAGGAAAAATAACTTAAATGCAGACTAAGTCCTAAAGTGGATATCCTCATCTCTTTGAGAAAAGAGATTTCTGAGCCTCTTGTTCCATGACTTAAGACACCAAAAGAGGAAATGCACTTTCTCACCGGTACAAATTAGAGAACTGAAGAAGCACTGAAAGATAGTGAGAGATTTTACAACAGTCTGAATGTTGCCTTAATGGAAATTTATTAGATTGTAATAAATAGGATTACAAGGAACTAGGCAGGAACCACACTCAAATGACATTGAATGACAACCTTTGTCATTGATGCCAAAGGGGGAGTAGTGGAGATGAGAAAAATGATCAGCAGAAGACATCATCAACTCAGGGGGAGAACGCAGAGCACACAATTTTGACAGTTTTGGTAAGACACCTTTTTGGACAACACTTTTTGGATTTTTCTCATGAGTGTTGCCATCAATGCCAAAGGGGGAGATTGTTTGCAAATGCACACTCCAATGAGAAATTGTAGTTGATTGAAGGTATTTTCATTGATAGAAAACTTACAATCATATGATATCGGCAGGCACTGGCACCAACAGACTCTACACCGGCATACGTTCACTGGCACCGAAAAGATTGATTATCGGCACCCTGGCTGATAGGATTTTATTTATTGCAAAATGTAATTAATTGTAATATCTTTTTGAAAGTCGACAAGGCATATTGTAATAAGGCTCATATCTAAGTATGAGATCTTAGAGAACATTTGTATGTAGGATATATGATGGATATTATGTGCCAACATTAAGGAAGAGTTTGGAATAAGGTTTTGGAAGTTGCACAGCTTAAACCGGTACTGGATCTGGCATAGCATATGCCCTTTTGCAGCTGTAGATAGGAATTTGGAATTCATTATTGCAATAGATATTAGACTAGCTCAACCACAAAAACTAGATTGCAATGATAAGAAATCCTAAAAACATTCAATAGAGATATGAAGACAAGATAATCAAACCAAATGCAAACCATTACAAACACGAATATCTCCTCCATAATTCTCCATTGTCCTTCTTTCTCCTTCAAATTACTTTATTTGTGGATCTCACCTACAAATGCAAAAGCATAGTATGAAAGCAAGATTGACAAGATGAAATGACAGCATAAGGATACTAGAAGCGTGATTGATTTTTCTTTCGATTGAAGAAAATCATTCAATTTATAGACAAATTGGAGAGATGACAAGATTAGCATGAAGATATTTGAAAGGAAATTTCAAATCAAGGATGACAAATATGACAAATTATGACAAGATTGACATGCAAAATTGATTGATTGACAAATTATGACAAAATTGACAAGATTGCTATGTCATTCCCATGAAATTAGGGAAGAGAGAAAATAGCCTCCATGATTGCAACAAATGGAAGCATAAAGATAGGAGAAAATTAGGGGATGAATTTAGAGGAAATATTAGAAAACTTGAAGAAAATAGGAGAAAAAGAAATTAGGAATTAGGAGAAATTAGTAAATTGGAAAATTGAGAAAAAAATATGAAATAGAAATTAGATGAATTAATTAATAGGTTTTCATCCATTACTTAATTCATGAAAAGACCTAGGAATAAATAAATAGATTTATTTAACCCACTAAGAAGAAGAAAAGAATTAAATGAACAAATCATAAAACACTAGAAATAAGAGGACAAGGAATTAGGCCAAGACAACAAGAAATTAATGTCGATTCGATCATGATTTTGATTGACAAAGGACCAATGCTGATAAACGATTGAGATTGGTTGACAAATTGACCAAGATTGACAAAGATATCAAATTGATAGGCACCAATTGACGAGGAACAATGACTAATTGATCCAAATTGACATGATTGAAAAGGACAACGATCGATTCGTCATCGATCGCAAAATGACAAGATTGACAAGTTGATAAGGATCAATGACAAATCGATTGCAAAATGACGAGATTAACAAGAGGACAAGGATCAACCAAAATCATGACTGAAGATTGTTATCGACAAGACCTAATTTGAAAGCGATAAAAATGAGGAATGCAAAAGAAGGACTCGATGCTCGCAAATGATAAAGACCAAGTGCGCAACATAGAAGAAATGTTAATGTGATGCAAAAACCCTAAAATAAGGCAATGCGCAAATGTTAAAGTATGACTCCGCAAGCATTGACCATTTTTAGACGTCTACATTTTGCCCCTCTTTGAGACAATGCGATTCTAAGCGTTGTTTCAAAGAACAATAATGAAAATGCCCCAAACAATAACAATGACATATGCATGCCCCCTCGAGGAATTGGCTGGAAACATCCATAAAAGAGGCCGATAAGAATAATAGAAAATGATAGGTTCGAACAGATCAAAACTCAGAGGTTGGATACACAAAGGACAAGCAGTGGAAGGTACAAAAGACCGTGACCAGCATAAGATGGAGAGGATGCACATCCATCTAGGTACTGACAAAGAGCTATAAATGAGACAAGGAGAAGGAAAAGAGCTCATTTGCACTAGCCAAAGTGGAGGAATTGTTGCTCTAGAAAAGGACCCTTGCATAGAGATGGCAAACATTCCAATGGCAGATCACCTTGGGGAATGTGTACGCACCTACAGATGACCAGATGACACGAGAGCAATGGTATATAGCTCAAAAACCCATATTGTCAATTTCATGAATTTTGCTTGATTGCGGGACATTGCGGGGCCCACAGGGAATGGAAAAATGGACATCTGCGCCTATGTGGGCGCATTCTGCACCTGTGTGAGGATGTTCTATGCCTATGTAGGGTACACAGGTGCAGCTTGATGCTGCACAGGTGTAGGACAGGGTACACAGGCGTAGTTGTGCACTGAAAACACCAATTTGATTGAAAACAACACGCGGATGATCCTGAAAAGAGGGATAAGGGTAGGATAGGTCAAAATAGATAAGAAAAACCCTGATTGGTGCATGAAACAAGGAAATGCAGCCCTTAGGAGAAAACCCTAAAACTGACAAAGTGTGCCCCAATTGTGATGCAGAGTAGACAGTATCCATTGATTACACGAGAGAACAGACCCGACTGCTTCATGTTGCGACATAGACTCAGGAGCACGAACAAAGATACATTAGCAGGACTTGGATTATACTATATTACATTCATGCCCAAGATTAGGGCAAACACAGGACTGCTCACCACATTGGCAGAGCGATGGCATTCAGAGACTTCCTTTTCCATCTGCTGACTAGAGAGGCGACTGTGACACTAGAGGACATGTGGCATATCCTCCGCATTCCGATTCATGGGGAAATGGTGGTGTACGACCTAGCAATAGGGAGAGATGCTTTGTGCAGATTATTCAAGTGTGACACAGATGATCTGGATATCGTAGAGAGGGAGATTGGCTGGGAGACCATGGCAGCAGAGTATGATTAGCGTTATGTGGTGATAGCAGTGGTTATAGCATGCCTATTAGCAGTTGATAGACGAGGACATGGATTCCCTATTGGATGGGGAAGAGTGCTAGAGCGGATGGTGACAGAGGGGACTGTATACGCATGGGGACCATGTGTGCTTGCCATGCTATATTTTCAGCTGCATCAGATAGCATATCAGAGGGTATAGACTTTGAGCTGTGGGGTCACACTGTTATAGGTATGGGCATTTGAGCACATAGCCATACGTCGATCGATTGCAGAGAGACAGGTAGTACCACATCGACCATATGTGTACTGCTATGGGGGTACATTGAGATAGGGTCCGTTCAGATACATATTGTATTGGCGACATGAGCTAGACAGATTGAGAGAGTTCACATGGAGGCCATATCAGGATTGCCCTAGATGGTCAGATGAGGGCGATGAGCTACCATATTGAAGACAAGAGAGGTACTTGATTGAGAGACCAGTGAATCACCAGAGAGTGATTGAGATGTACCTGCTAGAGAGAGTCAGATGACAGTTTGGAGAGAGGCAGGATGTACCAAGAGGGACTACACACTTTGCTCGATCTCACAGAGAGACGAGTCAGTGGGGGAGGATGATTTAGCCACACATAGCATATGCTGACTTCACATAGCTACAATAGAGATAGTGGGATTGGAGATCAGATGTTGTGGATGCCGGGATGACAGAGGAGTATGAGTGATGGTTTGCACGATGACAGCCTATGCCATTGACAGATCCTGATATTCCGGTACCTAGGAGATAGGAGGACTTTCCACTCACTGGAGAGGAGGGTGATGAGGATGAAGGAGACGATGAGGATGAGGGGGATGATGAGGATAGAGGGAATGATGAGGAGGATGACAAGGATAGAGGGGATGATGAGGATGGAGGGGATGATGAGGACGGAGATGATGAGCCAGATCCAGCCGATCAGGAGTCATTGCAGGATATACCCATAGAGCCGAAGACAACTAGCATAGAGGAGATGGAGATATGTAAGGCCACCATAGCGAGTCAGCATGATCACATTGAGACATTAGAGAGACAGAATGCTATCTTGAGGATAGATCAGGATCAGTTCTGAGTAGAGATAGCCCGACTGACAGTGGCTCGAGATACAGCAATAGCCCAGGCACAGCAAGCAGAGCAGAGAGTGACTGAGTATATTGGGTCAATTAGGGATGCCAGTGCACATGAGATGGCACAGATGTTGGTAGAGACCAGAGATGAGATACGCCATTGGAGGACACTATATGAGAGTGCAGTTCCACCAGAGCAGAGAGCAGCGTCATATCAGTCACGGTCGAGGATAGAGAGCAGGCCACGCTCTTGGAGGTCAATGAGCAGCATGGGGGTGAGTGGACCTAGGAGACCACCACAGCCAGGACTCGGGACAGGAGGGACATCATCTTTGAGACATGGCAGGGATGAGGAGGATAGAGGGAGCACCCAGTGACAAAGGCACGTGCTCCTTATGACAGAGACATATGTAGTGTGACATTATGTACGCAGCCTGCAGGCCATACTTAGGACAGACAGTCCAATTTTGTACTCCGATATTGTTTCGATATATGATATGATATGCAACTATATGATGGGATGCAATGTGTTATGGCTTACGTTTACGTTCCATGTATGGATGTCTTATGCACTATCTATGTACCATTGTGGAACATGTATGAATATATTTTTATGTGTTTTTGATGCATTTATAATATGAAATGGATCAAATGCTTGATATGGGCTTGATATAATGCAAACGCACTAACCAATGAATGCAGGATGCAGCTTATGTTTTTGGAGATCAGAGAATTAGATCGAACTGATTGCCCAGACTGACAGAAGAAATGTTAGTAAGAAGAAATTAGACAGAGGACAGTTAGAGATGAAGAAAAACTTTCTTTCACCAATGCACAGAAATAGGTGAGAACCTTTATTTAATGTAGCAAAATGGATGCAGAGCATCATGGCATTGAAGACTAGAGCTGAAACGCAACCCCTATTGCAAAAGATAGACACATCGCACACAAGGAATGAGTGAATCATCCTAGGGTGCATACATCAAGGGTCGAGGTATGTGCGGCATTCGCAGAGCGACTGTAATTATCACAGACACCCAATGATATAGTTGCCCCAATTTGTGACAAACATTCCACAAATAGAAAACACAACAAAGAAAAGAAAAAGGCACCATGAACCATCCCGATCACTCTAAATCACTCAGTGACATCCTTGAGCAACATAGGAACATGACCGAAGCCAAAGATAAATCAGTAAAAAGATAAGACTCACAAATTCGACCAAGTCAAACAAACATTCTGATCGTCATTGTCAAAAGTGGAACACAAGAATGATCATGCTATCTGGTTCGAGGGAATGCGGTACCCCATCTAAGATAGGACACAGTCTGCTTTCAAGTATACCACACCCTATATAAGACCCATGATAATAATGACAAGGACAAATGATATTGATGTTGATTGATTGATATGACAATTTTGATCAGTTTGAATGTCTGGTTTGATTGAAAAATTCATCTATTAATGTGTGATTTCAGTAAAGCACAGTGTTGTAACATGTTATATGTTTGTTGTCTACACAAATGTTTGATCGATTGTCATTGGATGTATGCTCAGTGATCTGTCTATGCACAGAGGGTACCATTTATTGACAAAATGCAAAATGTCAAAGGAATTGTTTTTGGATTTTGATGTTTTGAAATTTTTTTGTTCATTTTTTTCAGGACTTTATTTGACTTTTTAGGGATTTTTTTCAGGACATTATTTGATTTTTAGGGATTTTTTGAGGACATTATTTGATTTTTAGGGATTTTTTTAAGGACATTTTTCAATTTTTTTTTATTATTTCAGGACATTATTTGATTTTTAGGGATTTTTTTTTCAAGACATTTTTCAATTTTTTTTATTATTTCAGGACATTATTCGATTTTTAAGCTCCATTAATTGATCATGACAAGAGGCACGCACCCAATGAAATTTTGAAAGACATATACAACGACCAGGATCAAAACATATGCACAAGGACTGGAAACCTGAGTATGCAAGATAATGATGTTGACCAATCACAGGCTTGGAACAGAACATTGGGTCAGGGCAAGGATAATCGTGATAAACCTACGGAGGGAAAGTATAGCTAGGGGTCATCATAGATGACGGAGCAATAATCTTTTACACATGGCACCTGTTTGCTAGGTTTTCACCATGGTACTTGCCCAAAGCACCTGTTTGCCAGGTTTTCACTAGAGGGCGAATTATTTTTCTTTACTTTTGTTCTTTTCAATTTTTCACTTTTTTTGATTTTTTTATATTTTTTGAGCTTTTCGATTTTTCACTTTTTTTTATTTTTTTTATTTTTTCACTTTTCGATTTTTTTTAATTTTTTCAAGATCATATTAAAGAACTAATGACAAAAGAACTATGCCCAGTACTTGCGAAGGTGCATGCTATTTACAGGATCTGACAAAGGTTCACCTTCTAGGGTTGCAAGCTGATATGCCCCCGAGCCATAAGCTGCAGTAACTATGAAAGGCCCAACCCAATTAGGTTCAAACTTTCCTTTGATGATGTTAGTAGATTGTGCATTCTTATGATTTGCCTTTAAGACCAAATCTCCCACTTCAAAGTGTCACCCTTTGACCTTCTTATTATAAGAGCGACGGAGACGGTTTTGATATGCCTGCAAATGTGTCAAGGTTGTCTGACGTTTCTCATCTAACATCTCAAGCTGATGCAACTGAGAGACTCTGTGCATCTCATCATTAATCAAATTTTGCAGGGAAACACACAAAGAGGGAATTTCCACTTCCAAAGGTAAAATGGCTTCTGCACCATACACCAAGGAATAAGGTGTTACGCCAGTAGGTGTGCAGATGGAAGTACGATAAGCCCATAGTGTTGGATTCAACTGTACATGCCAATCTCAACTAGCATCATTGACGACCTTTTTCAGGATCTTAATGATGGTTTTATTTGATGCTTCAGCTTGACCATTACTTTGTGGATAATAAGGACTAGAGAAACGGTGTTGGATGCGAAACTTTTCACAGAGTTCCTTGACATCTTTATTTTTAAATGGACGGCCATTATCTGTGACAATTGCAAGGGGAACCCCATATCTGCATATGATATAATTTAGTAGAAACTTTGAAATTTGGACACCAGTGATATAGGTCATGGGGATAGCCTCGATCCATTTTGTAAAGTATTCTGTGGCCGTGATGATGAATTTGTGTCCATTTGCAAATGTCGAGTGAATCTTGCCAATAAGATCCAATCCCCATTGAGAAAAGGGCCACAGAGATATGACGGAGTGAAGTTCTTGGGTTGGCACATGAATGCAATTTCCATGGATTTGGCATTTGTAGCATTTCTTGACAAAATCATGAACATCCTTTTCCATAGTGGGCCAATAATACCCAACATGAATCAACTTTTTAGCTAGACTCAGACCATTGAAATGGCCCCCACATATACCATCATGAACCTTGTGTAAAGTTTTTTGTGCCTCGTCAAAATCCAAACACCTGAGGAGGGTGTGGTCAAAGGAACGATGGTAAAGGGTGTCTGCGATGATGACATATTTGGCAGTTTGGCGTATGAAGGCTCGGCGTTGGTTAGAGGAAAGGTTAGGTGGTAAGGTTTGGGATTTCAAATATTGATAGATGTCATTGTACCATGGGGAATTAGGACCAACAAGAACACACATCACATCTACTATCAGAATTTCAAAAGAAGGGACAAGCAACTGTTCGACCAAAAATTCACATCTGTCCATATTGTGGGGCATATTTAACATGGAAGCAATAGTTGCCATAGCATCTGCTGACTTGTTTTGAATTCTTGGAACTTGACTGAAATGGATAGCCGTAAATTTTGTCTTGAAGAAATCCACCATATGCTTGTAGGGATTAAGATTTTCATCTTTCATTTCATAGTCATCATTCACTTGATGGATGACTAACTAGGAATCTCCATAGACTTGCAAATGTGTGATGTTCCAGTGGATCACTACTCGGAGTCCTATGACCAAAGCTTCGTATTCTGCAATATTATTGGTGCAATGGAAAGTTATCTTGTAGGATTTGGGAATAGCATCACCTTGAGGGGTGACAAACAATATACCTACTCCGGACCCAAATTTGGTATGGGATCCATCAAAATATAATTTCCATTCATTAGAAGATGTGACAGCAAAGACTGATTCATTTGGAAAATCTGTCAACATTGGATGATCATCATGAATAGGTGCCTTTGCAAGTTGATCCGCTATGATTTGTCCTTTTATTTCCTTTCTCTCAATGTACTCAATATCAAACTCACTGAGGATCATAACCCACTTTGCTAGGTGACCTGTCAAAGCTGCCCTACTAAGCAAGTATTTCAAGGGATCAATTTTTGCAACTAGCAATGTTTGATGATTTAACATATAGTGTCGAAGCTTCTGTGTTGCAAATACCACTACTAAACATGCCCGTTCAATAGTTGAATAATTCAGCTCATAGCCTACTAGTGTCCGACTGATATAATAAATAGCTCGTTCTTTGCCTTTCTCATCCTGTTGGGCTAAGAGAACTCCCAATGTCGTTTTAGTTGCAGAAATATACAATATGAATGGCTTCCCTTCTATAGGAGGCATTAGAATAGGTGGCGACAGCAGATAATCCTTGAGAGTTTGAAATGTTGATTGACATTGCTCAGTCCATTTAAAAGTGACACCTTTATGCAATAAATGCTGGAAGGGATGAAATTTGTCTGCCAATTGAGCTATAAACTGGCGGATTGACTGTAGCTTTCCTTGCAGACTTCTTAGTTGATAGAGATTTGAAGGAGGAGGCATATCCATTATTGCTTTAACCTTTTCAGGGTCTACTTCGATGCCTCTGTGAGAAATAATTTACCCTAATAATTTGCCAG
Organism: Cryptomeria japonica; assembly: GCF_030272615.1. Taxonomy (NCBI): domain Eukaryota; kingdom Viridiplantae; phylum Streptophyta; class Pinopsida; order Cupressales; family Cupressaceae; genus Cryptomeria; species Cryptomeria japonica. The sequence goes on from NC_081406.1 coordinate 237,860,659, forward strand.
CTGTGACACCAAAGACACATTTCTTTGGGTTGAGTCTGAGCTTGTAGGTTTCCATTCAATCAAATATTGGGCCAAGGATGGCTAGATGACTATCTCTTGTGATAGATTTGCATAATAGGTCATCAACATAGTCTTCCATCAAAGTATGCATAAAATCATGGAAAATTGTCATCATAGCTCTTTGATATGTTGCGCCAGCATTTTTAAGACCAAAAGGAATCACATTCCAGCAGTAGGTACCCCAAGCACATGTGAATGCAATCTTATGTTGATCTTTAGGAGCAATGTGAATTTGATTATATCCAGAAAAACCATCCATCAATGATAGCATCTCATATCCGGCAGTCATGTCAACTATGATATCTATATTCGGCAATAAAAAGTCATCTTTAGGGCATTCTTTATTAAGATCCCTAAAATCCATACAAATTCTAATGCCCCCAGTTACTTTGCTAACTGGTACCAAATTTGAAATCCAATCTGCATAATCAATTGGTCTGATAATGCCCACATCTAATAATTTTTTGAGTTCTACTTTGACCAAGAGAGCCACCTGGGGATGCATCTTTCTGAGTTTTTGTTTGACAGGCTTGGCATCTGATTTTAATGGCAAGTGATGGAGGACTAATTCTGGATCAAGATCGGGCATATCTGCATAGGACCATGCAAATTTGATCTTCTTCTCAAGAAAGAAATTGACAAAATCTATTCTTTCTTGTTTTGATAGAGAAGCAACAAAATGAATGACCTTAGGGTTGTCAGGTGTACCCAAATTTATCTCTTCGGTCATTTCCACAAGCAATGTTGATTTATCCTAACTTGATGAGGGTATGTCCAATCTTCCACCTTTGGGCGCCTCAGAGAGGTTTTCACCCATAGGTACATCTTTTATTTTTACTTTTTCATGATCAGAGAGTGCCTTATGATTTTCACTCAAAGACCTATTCTTCTGATTTTTTACTTTTTCTTTTTCACTTTTATGACTAGAAGATGGAGTTGACTCCCCAAAATATGTTGTAGAATCTAAATCAATAGCAAACCCTACCTTATGATCACCTTGTGGTATGCCTTCCCGTAGTCCAAGGAATTTTGCAATTGCTTCGTCATTTTGAAAACAATCCAATTTGAGTGGTTCGTGTTGGTCCTGTTGGATAAGCTATGGATAGATAAGGGGCATGTCATCATCGGTTTCAGGGAGAGTTAGGGCCGAGATGGTAAGGATAATGATGTTTGTGGTATCACTATCTGAACTGCTCATATCTGATTCGGAGCTTGGGTCCCAGAATGACTCTATCCAAGCGTTAGGACACGTTTTGGGAGGGGGAGTTATTTCATGTTTGTCTTCCATGGGCAAATCATCGAGGTCAAGGAAAATATCTTCGAGAGCATAGGAGCTAGAAGAAAAGGAACTCCATTCCCATTCATTGGAATTAGTTTCGGGTTGGGTATCCTCAGGTGTTGTTTCATCATCAGAGTCACGCCCTTTTCCACACGTGGTCACTTTGGTAGATGAGGTTCCAATTCGCAATGGTACAAAACCTAACCCTAAAGTTGGATGTCACATCTTAGGTATAATAGGTTCCAGTCTTCCTTTCTTATCAGGGCCCAAACCACTGTAGCCATCATATCCCTTTTTCTGTAGCATAGTAAACACTTTTCCATACCGCTCCACTGGCAACCTGACAGGTGGTGTCTCAGTTGGATCCTTATAAAGCCAATCTATGACATCATCATCCAAAGTTTCTTTGTCAAGTTCACCCCATCTTGTAAATGTAGTGGGGGGCTGATATTGAATGACTATCTTAGGTTCCTTTTGCAACAAATGTGGTTTGCCATGTGATTTTGGAGATATTGGTAAATTCCCAATGAGGAATGTTTGAGGCATTGAATACTCTCTGCATCCTTGGTCCTGTATCTTCAATTTTCCTTTGACAGCATCTATCAATTCATTAGGATCCACATAATTATGTGGGTGGGCCTCCCTATTGACTGGGACTTGTTGCTTTGGGGAATCCTTTAGATTAGCACAAAATTGAAATGGATTACGATCCCCTGGAATTGTTATCTCAGTCCCATTGTAAGGATATTTTAAACACTGATGATAAGTAGATGGAACTGCTTTCATTGTGTGGATCCACGGACAGCCAAGAATCATATTGTAAGGGAGATCAAGGTCTAGGACCTACAGGAAAGTGTTTTCTGTCACTGGACCGACTCTGATAGGCAATAAAATTACCCCTTTAGATGGACGCTCAGCATCATCATATGCTTTGATTGTTATTCTTCTGGAAGAATCAATGTCATTTTCTATATAACCAAGACCAATGACCACTCTCAAGGTATAGATGTTAAGACCTTCTTCGCCATCTATCAAGACTCGTCAGATCTTGCAATTATGGACAAAGACTTCCAGATGTAAAGGATCATTATGAGGGAGCTTATCAGGAGAAATATCGTTATCAGAAAAGGCGACGTGTTGGGAAATAGCTAGATGTCCAATTCACAACATCAATGTCTATCAGGACAGTGGACTCAGTTAAAACTTTATCTAGGATTGCGCAATGCATAGGGGACATTTTCAACAACTCAAGAATTGATATTTGTGTAGGTGTCTTCCCCAGATGATCTAGGAGATTATACTAACTCGTAGGAGTTAATTTGGGAGGAATTGCAGGAGCTCCTTTCAGGACTATTTTGGATCAACAAGTGGTGACTGCGCAAGAAGGATCTTGTCCCTTTATTCTTATGGTGGAAACATACTCATTTGACGCTCGAAAACAATTGATGACATTGTTATAACCAGTATTTGCATAATTGAGATTTGTTGTTTGGGTAGAGTTTGAAGAAGATGCTTTACCCTTGTCATGATCAAGCAAAGGAGTTTTAAAAATTGTATGATCAGTGTTAGAGGTCACGTTGGGTGGGTCTACCTCAATTACCCCTTGATCTAACAAGTCTTGAATCATATGTTTCAATTGAAAACACGATGTGGTTTTATGTACTTTTGACCGATGGTATTCACAATATTCATTATCATTCCACCAATGTGGCTTTACCAATGGTTCTTCCTTGACATCTGGTAACTTGATAAACTTTGCTTGTATTAATTGTTTCATTACTGACTCAATAGGCTCTCCCAATGGCGTAAACTATCGAGGAGGCCCATCCCTTGATCTAAAAGGTTTTCATTGCTGGTTTTGTTGCTGACCTTGTTGTTGATTATATTGTTGAGTATATTGTTGGTATTGCAGCTGTTGAGTAACATTGCTTGCTGGTGTTTGATTTTGTTCCATAGCTGACATATTAGGAGCACTCAATTTCTTTATTGTGAACGTGGGTTGATTTGCATTCACTGCTCTTGTGTCGACAACTCCATCATTAGTGACATTCTTGTTTTTGTACCAAAATCTATTTTTCTCCCCAGAATTATTTGTGTTATCACTATCTTTATTGAGTTTAATGATTCCCTTAGCTACAAGAGCAGTTTCAATGTTCATCCCTTTCTTAATGAGTTTCTCAATGGTACTGGGACTTTTCAATTTGAGCTCATACATCATTTCTGGGACCAAATTTTGAATAAATAAGTTCACTTGTTGTTCTTCAGGTATATCTAGGGAAGAATGACTATACAAGCTTTGCCATCATTGCAAGAAAGTCACTAATGGTTCACCTTGCTTTTGCTTGGTGTTGCAAAAATCTGACATGGTCACTTCACTGTCAATGTTGAATGCGAAGTGGGATATAAACTTTTGAGCCAATTCTGACCAAGTCTTTATATTCCCTGAAAAATGCGAATACCAATCCATGGCTTGTCCTGTGAGACTTTGTGCAAATAAGCACATTAAATATGTTTCCCCATAACTCACTTCAGTACATGCTATGAAAAATGCTCGAATATGGTCTTTTGGATTGCTGTTCCCTTTATTTTTCTCAAAATTAAGTGCCTCAAAATGCTTAGGGAAGGGAGGCATGTACAAGCTCTTGTCAAATGGATTAGGACATAAATCTTGATCTGTGTACAATTTATTTGTTCCTTTGGTTTCCAATGCGTCGACTTGTTGTTGTAACTTCTCAAGCTATTGTGCAAATGTGTCAAGTATCGAAGATTTTGGAAGTTCCTCATTCACTCTTGGGTGTAGTCTTTGTCGATACATCCTGCTCTCCATTGGCTATTGATGCTCAGAAATTGTTGTCTTTGGTGTCTCTGGCATATAAAGTTCTTGATATAGCTCTTGTTGTTGTGGTTGTGCCATGCCTTGACGTTGACCCTGTTGTTGTGCTTCTTGTGGTGGAATCATGATTGGTAGCCTTGGTTGATATTGCAATTGAGGGTGTTGTTGATATTGCATGGACATCAATTGTAGCTGTGAAGTATGATAATTTGTTTGTCTTGGCACATATTGAGGCACATGTTGTTGATGGTGACGAATCGGAATTTGCTGACTTTGTGCCAATTGTTGTTGTCTTGATGTAAATCCCATCATTTGCAAAAAAACTTTGTTTGGGAGGTTTTTGTTGTTTCTCCTTGAGATGGGGTATGGCACTCACATTTACTTGTTGTGTTGTTTGTCCAATCCACTATGGTGGTTGCAAGTTTGAATTAACTTGTAATGGTGCAGAAGACACCGCAACATGTTGTTGAATGCGATATTGTTGTTGTTGTGCATTGCTTGTTTGCACATTCGATTGTGCCTTTTGTGTATTACTCAATTGTTGTAACACTTGTTGTTGGTGCAAACCATTATTTGTGGCTCTTTGTGTTGCCATTATCGAAGGATCTATCACAATATTTTGCATAACAAGTACATGAGTATTTGGCAAATATATTGAACTTAATGGGACATAGGAACTTTGCTGCATTGTGGAATTGTTTTGGACATTGGTAAGATCAGGCATTCTAGTCGTAAAGCTTTCTTGCGTCTTAGATTTTGATCCACTTGTAATTATTCGAGGAATCATTTCTTGTTGAGGGACAGCTGTCAATATTTGTGTGGCCCTCATTTGATCTTGTGTTAAAGGTGTTGTATTAATTAACGGATTGTTTATTGTTTCAAATGATGACTTTTGAGGAATAGTCACTGTCAACATTTTTGAAGCACGTTTACTCATCAAGGTGTGTTGAGTTTCTTGTTGCACATTTTCTTCATTTTGATGTGGAGAGAAACTTAACAGCTCACCGCCTTGTTGTTTTTGCACATTAATTTGCTCACTTGAGGAGGTCACATTACTCATCATGTCAAGATATTTTTGTGGGAACATCTTAAAGACCTTGTTCAAGAATTTATCCATCTTTTTTGTTAACTTTGCATCTTTAAGGAACATATCAACATCATCAGAAGCATCAGAATCTGATGAAGAATCTGGTAAAACATTTGGATTTATTTCTTATTGAATGCCTTTATCTGAACCAAATCCTTGTGAAAGAGTTTGTTCCTCATGTAATGTTTGAATTTCATGTTGCAGGTTCAGTTGATTCCAGTCGAAAGGTGCATTTTCTCTTGGTGTTGGTGGAACACTCCCATATCCTAGTTTCATGGGTACAAACAATGGCTCATATAATGGAGGTGGTCCAAGTTGAACCATTCCATATGGTGGTAATGATGTGTTTGACGAACCTTCAATTTGTAATGACTGACTAGGTTGAAACTGTGAGTTTGATACATTGTCAATGGGTTGATATGTTGCTTCACCCATCTTCTTAGATTTTGACCTTGTTTCAACAGACATGTCACTATGCAAATGCAATATTTTTTTTGGGATTTTTTTTTTTTAAAAAGGAATGATGTATGATATGCAACTAAATGCAACCTAAATAAATGAAAATGCAATCTATGGCAAGAATGCAACCTATGTTTTTTTTGTTTTTCAAGATTTGGACAAACTTTTTGAAATGCAATCCTAAAGACTCAACCTTGGGAAGTTGGAGTGAAGCCAAGACCTTAAAGGACAAAGGACCAAATGACAATAGGACAAATTGACAATGTCTCACCTATATGCTTGGATACTGAGCTAGGTTTGACAAAAATGATATTAACGAAAGGACAAATTTTAGACAAGGTCAAGACTTCTTAACAACAACTTAGGGTATCATCCAAAGTTTTGATTTTTCAAGTTTAACAAACCAAATTTTTGAGACTAAATGCAAGAAGGCAATGATTATGACAATGACTTAGGATATGATATGACAAGATGAAGCCAAGACAAGATGACAATACAATGACAAGGATATGCGAAGACCAAAGACTTGGAATATGCAAAATGCAACCTAGGCAAGACCTAATTTTAGCATGACAAGGATAATGCAGGAATGTCACCTAAATGGAAATCTAGCCTAGATATGACAATGAAATGCAAACTTAGGGAAAATGATCTTTGACCTAAGTGCAAAATGAGGATGCTTGCAATGAAAATGACTAAAATGAAGGGAGATGACAATATGCTTTAGGACCTAAGTGGGACTATGCAAAACCTAGCCTAAAGTGACATGAATTTTGAAACAAAGACATTCAATGTTTTGACAAGCCATGTTCAAATGTTGGATGAATGCTTGGACAAATTTGGACTTTTGTTTGGATTTTCTTTTAAATTGAAGGTTGTTGATTTTGAAAATCCAAGTTGATTATGAACACTTTTGAAAGTTTGTTTTTAATTTAACCTTTGACAATCACAAAAGACAAAATGTTTGTTTGACTTTTGACTCAAGACAATCAAGCACATTTACAACAAATCCTATGGCTGGCAAGGACAATATCTGTTGAATCCTCTAACGAAATACAACACTTAGCCCGATAGCTAGACACTTGGTAGCACTGGCTCCCCCTTAAATTGCACTCACTTCTTGGGCATACCAAGCTTCGAGTTCAAGGGGCATCACTTCCCAAGAACTTTCTATCTCTAACTAAGGAGTACATGAGAGGTGTCTTCGGCATGCGCGTATCACAACACCTGAGCCAACAGATAGAAGGATTTTGGCCTCTAAAAACAAGAGATTCTAGTAAGGGCTTCCATTTGGGTGGGTATTGATCCGGTGAATAAATCATCGCAATACCATTCTAGCACCCATTGTCTACAACTTTCGTTACATCCACAGTTATTTAGAGTGGTTCGGAAGAGCTTGGCTTTAGCCCATCACCACTTAGGTTCGTTCCCTCTCACCAATGCCTGTGCAAAGTGCTAGGAAAATTGGGAGGCAGGCCCAATTCTAAGGGTTAAAACATGCAATCAAACTAAAAGCAAACAAAGCATGCATGGTGTTCATTAATCTTTAAGAAACTAAATGTGCAACTACTTTAAAAATCACATGCAAGATGTTTTAATAAAAGTCTTTGACCGCGTCCTGCATAAGAATTGTTAGTAGTTTCATTTTTAGTCTTCATCACACGTAACGCCAAGATGTTGCACAGAGAATCAGTACCAAAGAAAACTAGAATATAAGAACAGAATGAAAACAAAGTAATTTGCAAGTAAAAACACTGGTTTCACCTCTGTTTCTGGCCTTACACAGGCGCAGAATGTCTCAACATAGGCGCAGAATGCCTTGGCAGGGGCACAGATCTCTTTGACATAGGCGTAGATCTCTTTGACATAGGCACAGATCTCCTTAACACAGGCACAGATCCCTCCTACACATGCGCAGAAGTGTCCAGAAAGCCCTGAGTTGCCCTGTTTCTTGGGTTTTCACCTGCAAATTAGCTCAAAAGCACTCAAAAACATGGTTAAGGGGTTAGTTCACGTCGGGCACCAGAAAATGTAGATAGGAATTTGGAATTCATCAATGCAATAGATATTAGACTAGCTCAACCACAAAAACTAGATTGCAATGATAAGAAATGCTAAAAACATTCAATAGAGATATGAAGACAAGATAATCAAACCAAATGCAAACCATTGCAAACGTGAATATCTCCTCCATAATTCTCCATTGTCCTTCTTTCTCCTTCAAATTACTTTGTTTGTGGATCTCACCTACAAGTGGAAAAGCATAGTATGAAAGCAAGATTGACAAGATGAAATGACAGCGTAAGGATACTAGAAGCGTGATTGATTTTTCTTTCGATTGAGGAAAATCGTCCAATTTATAGACAAATTGGAGAGATGACAAGATTAGCATGAAGAGATTTGAAAGGAAATTTCAAATCAAGGATGACAAATATGACAAATTCTGACAAGATTGACATGCAAAATTGATTGATTGACAAATTATGACAAAATTGACAAGATTGCTATGCAAAATTGATTGATTGACAAATTATGACAAAATTGACAAGATTGCTATGTCATTCCCATGAAATTAGGGAAGAGAGAAAATATCCTCCATGATTGCAACAAATGGAAGCATAAACATAGGAGAAAATTAGGGGATGAATTTAAAGGAAATATTAGAAAAATTGAAGAAAATAGGAGAAAAAGAAATTAGGAATTAGGAGAAATTAGTAAATTGGAAAACTGAGAAAAAAATATGAAATAGAAATTAGGTGAATTAATTAATAGGTTTTCATCCATTAATTAATTCATGAAAAGACCTAGGACTAAATAAATAGATTTATTTAACCCACTAAGAAGAAGAAAAGAATTAAATGAACAAATCATAAAACCCTAGAAATAAGAGGATAAGGAATTAGGTCAAGACAACAAGAAATTAATGTCGATTCGATCATGATTTTGATTGACAAAGGACCAATGCTGATAAACGATTGAGATTGGTTGAAAAATTGACCAAGATTGACAAAGAGATCAAATTGATAAGTGCCAATTGACGAGGAACAATGACTAATTGATCCAAATTGACACGATTGAAAAGGACAACGATCGATGACGAATCGATCGCAAAATGACAAGATTGACAAGTTGATAAGGATCAACGACAAATCGATCGCAAAATGACGAGATTAAGAAGAGGACAAGGATCGACCAAAATCATGACTAAAGATTGTTATCGACAAGACCTAATTTGAAAGCGATAAAAATGATGAATGTAGAAGAAGGACTCGATGCTCGCAAATGATAAAGACCAAGTGCGCAACATAGAAGAAATGTTAATGCAACGCAAAAACCCTAAAATAAGGCATTGGACAAATGTTAAAGTATGACTCCGCAAGCATTGACCATTTTTAGACATCTACAGTAGCAATACATGACATTGGTTTTTTATAATCCACTTTTGTAAGTTAGTGAGACTTCTCTTTTGTATGTAAGCAGTGAGCTTTAGGCAGTTGCCCTTCCTACATGTGCAGGCCCCTATTGTAACAGTAATATTCTCTTATTGGCCAGTAAGCGAATATTGTGGGTCACAAATCCCACCGAGGTTTTTCCCACACCAGGTTTCCTTGTTAAAAACATTGTGTTATGGTGTGTCTTTCATATTGTGGTTGTTGTTCTTCTTTACTGCATTGATTTTGGTTTACCGGTACACAGTTTTGGAATGCTTTTTATTTAAGAAGTTTAAAAAATCAATTAACTGGTTAGATACTGATTCACCCCCCCCCCCCCCACTCTCAGTATCTTTAAGAATCCTAATATTCTTTTCTTCCATTCCCGTCTAGAGGAAATTATTTTGGATCTTTTCTAGCTTAGCAGCCATAGCCATAGAAATATTGAAGAGGGAGAGAAAGTACACAGGGATCCCTTGGAGGGAGGAGGAGAGCAGCTGCAATTTCCCAGCACTACTGAGGAATCTACCTTTCCAACCAGCCAGCTTCTTCTACATTCATTCAAGGATAGAGATCTAGAAAGAATTAGAGACATCTTTAATAGTTAAGGGGAGGCCCAGGTAAGTGTCAGGGAGGGAGGCCCTTTGACAACCAAGGATTATGCAGACTTTATCTTGGAGTTGGACATTAGTGTGAAAGAAGTAAATGCTTCTCTTTTCATAGTTAATGTTAGGCTACTATATATATTGCATGTTATGCTACTATATATATTTGTATTAATTTTTTTTTCCTTTTTGATGATATTTGTTGATCACTAAACTTACTATAAAAAAAACCGCCTTATGGGAAACTCAGTGACAGGGGACCTGCATGTTTCCATAGAGTAACCTCTAGGATTTTAAAGCCGACTCTTTTTTTGTTTGGGGAAGTAAAGAGAAAGAAAGAAATATTAAAGTAAAACCTATTTTAAAGTGATGCGCTAAAATTGATTTTAGTACATTAAGGAGCACAAAGAACTTCACATACATGTCATTCTAAGGCCCATTCAACAATCTAAATTCCCAGAACAATGATGAAGATATAAGAAAAATTCCTTTTAACATAAAGAAATACAAACCATGCATCTACCAGATAACAAGTAAAAAACATGGTTTAATTGACATAGTATTAGGCATATATTTCTAAAGTTATATCAAAATTTCATAGATGCACAGTAAACTATCAAATGCACACTGAATAACAACAATCATAAAGGTCATGGCCACAGTTTGATTATTTTGTCTTCAAAAAATACAAACAATAGATTAAAGGCTAAAAATCCTATAGAATATTAGTTTTTCTTTTAAAATAAGTTTTGAACTCTTTTACAAGCAAAAATCACTGTTCTTATAGACTTGAAAATCAACAACCCGTGAGCTAGGAAAAACCAAAAAATGTTGTTGGTAGCTCCTCTGCATTCGTCGACATACAAAAACCTACAAATGAAAACCACCCTTGGCTTCTAGAGAAACCACATTTTGTTGTTTTGTTATTCAGATCAAAAAGATCCTCTGACGATTCATCTGCAATTGAAAATGTGAATACTTTTGGTTTGCCACCATGGAAGACATGCGGCATCAGGAGAGAGAGAGGCTTAGGCCTTGCGAATTGCTAACCCAAGACCTCTCGGGGAACTACCCACACAACACAATGCTCTGTAGAAAACTATGGGTCCCATTCACTTGGGGAAAAAACAAGCATCACAAATGAAATGCCACTCATCAAGAGCACGCGACTTAACTAACATGACAAAGAAAAGGGTGCTAAGAATGAGCATCATGCCAATATGTAGCGGGTGTGGGCCAATCTCTTCAAAACAAAGCGTGTACAAAATAAAATACATAACTTTTTGTTGACTTCTGGGATAATTCTGCTTGCAAGATGCTGATACCCAAAATTTCTAGTTACAAACTTGATTTAAGCATAAGTAGGGAAAAGTCAATCCAAGAACTACTGCAAAGGGACCCAATCATTCTCTAAGAGCTGCTCCTGGGATTCAAGGAATGGATAATTCTGATCAAGGCCAATAATCTTATGAAAAGAAAGATTTCCCAACTCATTGTTAACCAACTCGAGCAGGGTACGGAGTCGAGCCAACAAATGCAAAAATTATTCAACCTCTTCGACAACAGGGGGAACACTTAGATTTTGGAGAAAAGTTTGCTCTTGTTTTCGTTTCTCAATTAGACTTATGATCTACTCAATCTTCAAAACTAAACCATCAGGAGGAAAAGGGGAGGGTAAGCCGAGACTTAAAAATCATGCAAAATGCTCCTTGATATCCGACACCGAAGATTTGAGCGATCTTAAGGTGGACACAGCCTAAGATTCTATTTGGTGGTGACTGATGAAACTGTTAGCCTTTCTAACCAGTTGCTTATGAACATTTACCCCCTTGGCCGTCAATTCCTCTGTGGAAGCAATGTACAACCACTTAATCAGTGTCTAGGCATCAGGGACCTTAGGTGTGGTAGACTATGTGGCCTCGTCAATGAAGACACTCACTTCGGCACATAAAGATTGTGTGTCAACTAGGAATTTCAAGTCCAACTGCCAAATAGGGAGGGATTGTTTAACCTTTTCCCAATGCGAAATATATAACTCTCGAATGAAAGGAATGAAATTTGTTAGAGAAACAGGAGGAACATCAACAAGTTTTGATAAGAGAGTAATTTCTTCCTCTTTTTCTTAGGTGTCTGCATACAATTCTCTAACCCTTTATTATTCCATGGATGCTTGATGGTCCAATGCAATGACTCTTGTACTCTTATCCTGTAACTTGTCTTGCATTTGAGTGGTGTTATTCTGCTCACTCTCCAAGGCCTTCTTTAACTCTTGGAGTTCCTTATCTAATTGACATTGTCTGCTCTTCCATTCCTGTGTTGCCTACTCCTTTTTGTCTTTCTCCTTGGAGAGGAGTGCCTACATTTGAGTCAAATCTCCGAAGAGTCTATTTTTATCCTAGATCATGTCTTGCAATTGGATTTGGATCTTAGCTATATCTAAGGAGTCTTCCTGGAATTGTAGGAACTATTGTTCTTTATCATGGAACTTCTTATTCCACTCGTTATTTACTACCTACTCGGCTTGCAACTATTTTATCGCCATGTTAAGAGCACATTGAAGATTTTCTTTTTTGGTCTTTACCTTCTGAACATCAGATTGAAAGCGAGTAATCTTAGCATCTTTAGCATTCTCTTCTACTTTGTAATGGTCAACCATAGCTCTAACATGGACCAATTCCTCAATGAGCTTCTCCAGACATCTTCTTTTCTTGAGGAAATCCGTTGATACAGCCTTTTGGGTCTCCTCCATCATTTCAACCTTATCATGTGGGTGAGATCATTTCAAGTCTATATCGATAGCATGAATTGAATAGTTTTCTATGTTGGAATTTTGATATGGTTTTGTCATTGATGTCAACACCTACTAAACACTTATCAACTCTGGTACTTTGGAGAATTAGCAACATTCACTGGCAAGCAAGTGACTCATACACAGTCACCGATATCTAGTACACCCGCAAGATATAATGATCACTGACACTTGGAATGATATGGAAAACACTTGGTTATGTCGAAGACATCATGTGGACACTTTGTGTTGGAGTTTGTTTATTGGTACATTACCATTTGCATATTTGCTGTTACCGGCAAATAGGTCCAGGTTACACTGATAGGTTTATCTTTTCCAGATCAGCATGACATGCATTGGAGATGACTTATTATTGTTGTAAATGCATTAAGCTGACATATTGAATTGGTTATTGCATCGGGTATTAATTGATATGTAAATTAATTTTATTGTAATATCTTGTAGAGCCAACCTACTAAAATTGGTCTTAGGGTATTGTATAAATGTAAGATCTTATTTGTAAGATCGAATGTGGATTGCGAAAAAGGATTGTGTGAAGGTATATGCAAGAATAAGCAGAGCTATACATGCTAACATCATTTGAAGATTGAAGGAGGGTTTTTGTGAAGACAATCAGAACTACACTGATACTAAATCAAACATATGAAGATGTTATTTTGAGCAGTACATTCTTATTGGATTTAACCATCCAATTGTAGTCAATGTGACTCCCATTTTGTGATTGAGCAGTGAGCTCTAGGTGCTTGGCCTTTCTGCATGTACAGACCCCATTTGTATACACTTACTATCTGCGTTAGTATCATCTGATTGTGGGTAAGGTTTTTCACTGTGGTTTTTCCCCTTACAGGGTTTCCACATACAAATATTGGTGTTATGTGTTGTGGATGACTTTGTCTTTTGTTTCATGCATTAATCCTTACCGGTATTGCAATTCACTGTTAAAACTATCTACCTGCATATTAGATTGGTTTACCAGTATTAAGCATTAAATTGGTTAAGTTGTTTTTGGTTTGAATCTATTTGAAAATTGATTCACCCCCCCCCCCCCTCTTAGTTGTCTCCGGGACCTAACAATTGGTATCAGAGCCTAGTCCTCTTTTGTAGAAGTTTAACAGCTTGAGGAGATCCAATGTCTACTAACCATTTCAGGAAGGACAGTCCTAAATTTGATGGAATTAACTATGGCATATGGAAGATCAAAATGGAGACACATTTAAATTGCATTGGAAAGGACATTTGGGATGTTACAAAGAATGGCTATACTGCTCCTACTCAGAATCATCCCAATCCACCCAACTTGACTAAAGATGAAGAAAATGATTGCAAAGCAAGAGAAGCACTTTTGAGCGCATTATCTGATCAACAAATCATGGGACTATTAGATAGGTCTACTGCTAAAGCTATTTGGGATCATTTGGAAACACTGAATGAAGGAGATTCCACAGTCAAAATTGCAAAACTTGAAAGCTTCTGGGTCAGGTATGAACATCTGAAAATGGAAGAAGATGAAAGGATTTCTGCTTTTATGGAAAGAGTAAATGAGATTGTTTTGGGTATTAAATGTTGTGGAGGAACCTTAAGTGAGGATGAAATTGTTTCAAAAGTTTTAAGAGGATTGCCACCGGCATATAAAATGAAAGTCATTGCTATAAATGAGTTAAGAACAATGCCTAATACATCAGTCATTGCTATAAATGAGTTAAGAACATGAGTCAAGAATTTGGTCCTGTTGCTACTATAAAAATAGATTTAGCCTTTAAAGCATCAACATCATCTGCATCATCATTTGACAAATCTTATTGGAAAGCTTTTTATGCAAGAGAACTTGAAGCACTTGAAGCACTATTTGCAAGGAAAATGCCAAAAGGTCTAGTTGGAAGTAAGTATGAAGGTAAAGTACCCTTAAATGTTTTAACTGCAATAAGATTGGTCATATGGCTTCAAGATGCCCTGATAGACATACTAGACTAAGAGAAGAAGCTAGAAGAACATACAAGCCTAACCCTAAATATCAGAGACACAGATTTAAGAAGAATAAAGACAAATCTTGTTACATTGTTGATGAAGGAGTGACTGATGATTCTGATGAGGATCTGGTAGACAATGGATGGGTTTTTGTTGCTATAACAGAAGATCAACCAACACCTACTGCTCAACCGGTAGAATAGGCCTTGGTAGCTAAAGTTCAAGTAAAGGATGAGTGGATCATTGATTCGGGATGCTCACATCATATGATAGGAGACAAAGGTAAATTCTTGAACTTTCAAGAATACAATGGAGGCTTAGTGAGATTTGGAGATGACAAAGCTTGTTTGATCAAAGGTAAGGGTACAATATCTTTTGATGGTAAGCATAACATTGACAATGTTTACTATGTTGAAGGATTAAAGAAAAATCATTTGAGTGTTGGTCAATTAGTTGAGAAAGGATTTCAGTTACAATTCCAAAATGGAAAATGGAAAATCATGAATAGAACTAGATTGGAAATTGCAACCGGTAATCAGACTAGAGGTAATATCTTTCATTTGAATAACAGTGAAAAGACATGCTTAATTGCACATATTGATGAAAGTTGGCTATGGCATAAGAGACTCTGCCATGTAAACTTTGATTGCATGGTGAAAATCAGTACTATTAAGGTAGTTAGAGATTTACCTAAAATTGTCAAACCTCACAATATAGTATGTAAGGAATGTCAATTTGGAAAACAAGTTAGAGCTAGTTTCAAAACTATTCCAGAAAAATCCAATAATGCTCTTGATTTAATTCACACTAATTTATGTGGTCCAGCTAGAACTAAAAGCTTACAAGGTGATAGATATTTCATGCTAATCATTGACGACTATTCTAGAATGTGTTGGGTTACTTTTCTCAGAGAAAAATTAGAAGCACTTGGAAAGTTCAAACTGTTCAAAGCAATGGTAGAAAATGAAACCGATAAGAAAATAAAATTTCTAAGATCGGATCAAGGGGGAGAATTTACATCTAAGGAATTTAATACATTTTGTGAAGTAAATGGAATCAGAAGACAGCTATCAGCACCTCAGACACCACAGCAGAATGGAGTTGTTGAAAGGAAAAACAAAACTATCTTGGATGCAGCAAGAAGTATGTTATCAGAAGAAAACCTACCAGATGTATATTGGAGAGAGGCGGTTAGTATAATGGTCTATACATTCAACAAAGTTCACATCAAAGGTGAAACCAGTAAGACCCCTCATGAACTATGGTTTGGTATTACTCCTACTCTTAAATATTTCAGAATTTTTGGAAGTAAATGCTATATAAGAAGAGATGAGTATATTGGCAAATTTGATCCTATAAGTGATGATGGAATATTTCTTGGTTATTCATCTAAGAGGAAGGCATATAGATATTTTAACAAAAGATTACAGAAAATTATTGAAAGTACAAATGTAAAAATTGATGAACAATTCAGAGGAACTTCAAGGTATATAGACTCTGAACTGACAACAAAAATCTTGACAAATGAACCTACTCTGAATCCACCGGTACAGAATGAAGATCCAGTTACCCCAGTATCATCTGAGAATTCCACTATAACTGAGGAACAACAACAAACAAAGACACCCCGGTATGTAAGACTGAATCACTCTAAAGATCAGATAATTGGAAACAAGTACAAAGGAGTTATGACAAGAGGAAGATTGGCAAATGAAGAGGTATGTCTTATTTCTCAAATTGAACCATCATTTGTTAATGAGGCATGTAAAGATAAATTCTGGATTAAAGCTATGAAAGAAGAATTAGAACAAATTGAGAAGAAAAACACTTGGACATTAGTTCCCCGACATAAAGATAAAAATGTAATTGGAACCAAATGTGTATTCAGAAACAAACTTAATGAAGATGGTAAGGTTATCAGAAATAAAGAAAGACTAGTGTGTAAGGGATATTGTTAGAAAGAAGGAATTGATTACAATGAAACCTTTGCACCAGTAGCTAGAATTGAGGCATTCAGATTATTTTTGGCTTTTGCAGCACATCAGAACTACAAAGTATATCAAATGGATATTAAATGTGCATTTTTGAATGGAGATCTTGAAGAAGAAGTTTACATTGAACAACCAGATGGATTTTCTTTGAGAGATAACAAAGATATGGTTTGGAGGTTAAGAAAAGATTTGTATGGATTGAAGAAAGCTCCAAGAGCTTGGTATGCAAGATTGGATAAGTATCTTTTGAAGATTGGTTTCTCTAAAGGTAATACAGACATCAATTTATATTATAAAGTGACTAATGATGACATCTTGGTTATAGAAGTATTTGTTGATAATATAATCTTTGGAGGAGAAGATGGATTATGTAAAGAATTTTCTATTAAAATGCAACAAGAATTTGAAATGTCTATGAATGGAGAAATAAAATTCTTTTTAGGATTACAGATTTCATAGACTGATAAAGGTATATTCTTGAGTCAGTCCAAGTACTTAAAAGAGTTACTAAAGAAATTTGGGATGGAGAACTCTAAACCGGTAAGCACACCTATGACTACAAATGACAAATTATCACTAAGGGATGAATCTACACCTATTAATCCAACTAGATACAAATCTATGATAGGAGGTTTACTGTATTTGATACAAACCAGACCTGATATTATGAATGCAGTATGTATTGTTTCAAGATTTCAGAGTAATCCTAGAGAAAATCATGAATCAATAGTAAAAAGGATTTTCCGATATTTACAAGGCACTATAAATCTTAGATTATGGTATCCTAGAGATGAAAACTTTGAATTATGTGCATACACAGATGCAAATTGGACAGGAGATGTGGATGATAGAAAAAGCACCACCGGCAGAGCATTCTTTCTTGGAATCAGACTAGTTTCTTGGTTGAGTAAGAAACAAAGTTGTACATCTTTATCAGCAACAGAATCAAAATATGTTGTAGCAACAACTAACTATACACAGGTACTATGGCTTAAGAAAATGTTGAAAGACATAAAGGTAAAATGCAAGGAACCTATTACTATCTATTGTGATAACACTGCAGCAATTAATATATCTAAGAATCTGGTATTACATTCTAAAACCAAACATGTTTCTATCAAACTGAATTTTCTAAGGGAAAATGTTGAAGCAAAGGAAATAAAACTGGTTTATGTGAATACAAAAGAGCAGATAGTAAATATCTTTACTAAACCTCTACCTAAGGAGACTTTTGAATATCTCTGAGACCAGCTTGGGGTCATACCCCCAACCATAGAGACTTAGGAAATTGATGATTGTCATCAACTGGCAGAATTAACAAAGAAATCTTTTACTCCGGCTTTGATGGGAAGCTACTTCTCAGGGGGAGTAGTTGGTATACTAAATTGATTGATATTTTGTATATGAACTTGGCTTGGTAAGAACTTTGGCATTTGATGTCAAAGGGGGAGAGATTGGTATGGAAAAACACAAGGAAAACACATGTTGCTCCCAGGGGGAGAGATTGTTGTTTGGGAGAGATTATTACTCTCTGTATCTGAATTTTGATTTCTGGTCATGATCTCTTTTCGGAGATTGTTGGTTTTTGGTATTTGGCATTTTTGTTTTGGCACTTTGATGGTTTTTCCATCTTGTGTTGCCATCAATGCCAAAGGGGGAGATTGTTGGTATTTTGATATGGTTTTGTCATTGATGTCAACACCTACTAAACACTTATCAACTCTGGCACTTTGGAGAATCAGCAACATTCACCGGTAAGCAAGTGACTCATGCACAGTCACCGATATCTGGTACACTGGCAAGATATAATGATCACCAGCTCTTGGAATGATATGGAAAACACTTGGTTATGTTGAAGACATCGTGTGGACACTTTGTCTTGGAGTTTTTTTATTAGTACATTAGCATTTGCATATTTGTTGTTACCGACAAATAGGTCTAGGTTACACCGGTAGGTTTATCTTTTCTAGATCAACATGGTACACTTTGGAGATGACTTATTATTGTTGTAAATGCATTAAGCTGATATATTGAATTGGTTATTGCATCGGGTATTAATTGATATGTAAATTAATTTTATTGTAATATCTTGTAGAGCCGACCTACTAAAATATGTCTTAAGGTATGGTATAAATGTAAGATCTTATTTGTAAGATCGAATGTGGAATGCGAAAAAGGATCGTGTGAAGGTATATGTGAGAATAAACAGAGCTATACACGCAAACATCATTTGAAGATTGAAGGAGGGTTTTTGTGAAGACAATCAAAGCTACACCAGTACTGAATCCAGCATATAAAGATGCTATTTTGAGAAGTACATTCTTATTGGATTTAACCATCCAATTGTAATCAGTGTGACTCCCATTTTGTGATTGAGCAGTGAGCTCTAGGTGCTTGGCCTTTTTTGCATGTGCAGACCCCATTTGTATACACTTACTATCTACAGTAGTATCATATGATTATGGGTAAGGTTTCCCACCGTGGTTTTTCCCCTTACAGGGTTTCCACGTACAAATATTGGTGTTATGTGTTGTGGATGACTTTGTCATTTGTTTCATGCATTAATCCTTACCAGTATTGCAATTCACTGTTAAAACTGTCTACCGGCATATTAGATTGGTTTATCGGTATTAAGCATTAAATTGGTTAAGTTTTTTTTGGTTTGAATTTATTTGACAACTGATTCACCCCCCCTCCTCTCAGTTGTCTCCGAGGCCTAACATGCTAGTTGAATTGAATAGTGGTAACACCAATCTCCATCTGCATTCTAGTAACACACTCTTGCCTCACAATGTAACTCCATGTCAATAGGGCTGAACCTTTCCTTCTCCTACATTAGTCTAGACATCATCTCAACCGGTTTGTCAAAGTGACAAACTCATCACAACTTACTCTTCCTCTTCTGTTCTGGTAGCTCATCATGCCTTCTCTTGTTGATCTGGTGAATATCTCTCTTTTCACACACCTGAGGCATCTTTATGTTTCACTTTGGTCATCTAGTATGAGCCTTCAATCACTGACCTTTAACTTCTATGTCTTATCACCAGAGGGTTATGATGTATTCAATGTATGTTGAGAGATAAGCTAAGTATTACCACTAACCGGTGGGAGTAGATGGATCGATGCACTCAACCTGTCAACATCAAGTGAAAATAGATCATTGTCACCTGCATACCAAAAAATGGTGGGAACCTATTGACATTACATTGCTCTCTCTACTTTTGGTATTGCACTAATATGAATTTACTAAAATTGAGTAGATACATCTTCAAATAGACATATAACCTTGTAGACTTCACGTTTGTCTTCCTTGCTATCTTGAGGTAGCACAATCTCTATCAGTCTTCTCTTCATCATGTTACAACATCTTTATCTGGTGGGAGTCCTGTTGAATGTCATCAATCAAACTACATACCGGTTTCCTGACCTTCTTCATTAACTCAACCTTACTTTCTTACTAGTCACAATGCATACCAGTTGGCAACAACACACTACCAACAGCTCACTCACTGGTTGACATTCATTACTCATCAGTTGATAATATATACCAGTTGGCATCAATGACAACACAATGCCAATAATCTTCCCATTTGGCATTGATGTCAACACATGTAGTATCTGGTATACTACTGGTTTCCTCTCTCCCTTTGACATCAATGTGAAAGGGTACTTACAGAACTTTATATTAGTTGCTTCTCCCCCTTTGACCATTATACTTTGCATCCTCTCTTCCAGCAACACTTGAGATAGAGGGCTCAGATGCCAACCGATACCAATTGCATATACCAATCAGATAATGGTATGATACCTCTGATACCAATGTGAAAGGTGTGTCAGTGAATTTGATTTGGCTACTATCAGGCTGCATCTTGCCATCTTCTCCCCCTTTGGTATTTAGGAAGTTATTCTGACACCAATTTGCTGACACTCACACTGACACCAATCTGATACCAATTGGATATTCTCCCCATGTGTAGGTAACTCTCCCTCTTTGTCAAATCTTTTCTTTTGACATTTAGGTTGAGAACTTCTTTCCCTTTCTGTTCACAACCGGTTGAGTACTTTTTCTCCCTAGTTGTAGGCAACTCTCCCTGAACCATATATCTCAAGTCTTCTTTGTCTATCTGATGTTAAACCAGATCTCCAATTTTCACCTTGTATCGGTAGAGCTGAGCATATGTGATCTACTAATGGTCTTCCACTTCCATGATATCCATCACAACTTGTGTGATAATCTTGCATGACCACAATGCCAAATCATATTAACATCATGTCATCTACCAAACTGGCTGGCCCATAATGATGCATGCACATGAGGTTGACTACCAGACCATCACATTTTCCATTTAGGACCTTCCAATGTCACCTAACACAAGTTTTTCCTTAATCCAATCTACCAGAGTCACTGCAATTATCATAATTTGCAATTCTAGATAACATCCATATCAGTTTATTATATTGGACCAATATTTCTATTGGAACACCTTCTTTTAACCTCTATCTTCCTGAGTTTAATGTCTCTAATGCCAAATGTATATATGTAGATAGGGCACTATCTACACATACTCTTCCATCTCATCTTCTCGCTTATATCGGTAGCAACCTATCCTGACATTTGTCATTTTCAAAATTAGGGATGAATGATATGATCAATATGTAGCTCCCCCTAAAGTCTTGCATCTCCTTTAGGCCTTACAAGATATCACCTATGCATTGAATGCATAGTTCCTACCCATGGTTGTATTCTCTTGCTTCTTCTCCATACCTACTTGATCTCCCTCCTCTTCTCATTTGTTGTCTCTGGAGCGGTGGTTATTTTCTTTTGCTAATTGTTCCTTGCTCTATAAGATTCTGCAGTATGACCAAAAACATTGTTGTAGTAACATACTGTGTTCATGCCAAAAAAATGATTGGAGGACCTTCTATCAAACTGGTTTGATCTTCTTCTTCAAACCATGTCATTGTGACCAACAAATAGAACAAAAGAATTTCTTGACATTCTAGGAGCAAAACTTTGTCTCTCATACATTCTATTATCTCTTCCATGTTTACCAAAGTTGCTATACCTTGAAATTTTGTTGGAAGAGAAGGTGGAAGGGCTTCCATATGTCTAAAAATTCTTCTTCCTACACTCATGACTTCTATGGCCAAAACTATTACATCTTTGACAAACTAAATTGTTGTTCCTAGGAAAACAAAATTGTCTATTCCTAGATCTCATTTTACATTCATCTTCTCTATGGCCATATCCTTTACATGAAAAGTAGTAACTAGAGAAGGAGGGCTTATTACTTACAAATTTATTCTGCCAAACATGTGGTGATCTTACAGGCTCATTTCATCCATTCCTTCTTCATTTGTTTTTGATCCTGGGATGCTCATTTACCATAGACATATGTCTTGGCTTTCTCCTATTCTCAGTTTTGTGTGCAACAACATCTCTTAGTCTTCTACCGGCAAGAGGTCTTCGAGGTTGTCTTCTTATATTCTTATTTCTGATGAAGCCATCTTCTCTCAGCTTCCCTTTCCCTTTTGGATCAATATTATTCCTCCTTGTAGCACCGGTCTTCATCCTTGTGTCTTCACTAGTTGTAGTTAGGTCTATCTTCCTTCTTGGATCATTTCTGACAATGAAGGTTTGTCCTTTGTTATTTCCACCTGAGGAGACAAACTGGATTTCTTTGTTGGAAAATGCCCTGCTTGTGGAGCACTTGCTGGTATTAATTCCTAATCCTCCAGTATCCTTGGAGTGTTTTTATTTATTCAACATTTTTTCCAAGGCTTGAGTGTTGCCAGCATACCGGATCCTCACCTTGAGCTCATCTTGACACTTCTCAAGGTCTTTCCTGAGTTTCTCCATGTCACTTATTATATTTTAACACTCTTTATCTTTTTCTTCCACTTCTAGATCCAACTCCTCACATCTTCTCTTCTTGGAATCGAACACTAATTTTAATTCATTAGTCATTCCTTTGGCTTCTTCTAGTTGAGTTGTCAATATGCAGATATTTTTATTTGACTCTTTCTCAACTGGCTGCATTCTTCATGAACTAATTTTTTGTAATTCTTAAATTCATTCCTAACATTTTTCAGCTCTTCTATGGCACTTACCAGCTCCCCTTCAAGATCAAATTGAGCCTCAACTTCTTCTTCATCTTCTTCATCACTGCCAAATACATCTTGTTAGTAGGATTGATCTGTGTTATACCTTTTTGATGAGTGCATCTCACTTTTTGTCTCTTGAGCCATGAAGAGATGGGTTTCTTCTTCATCATTGCTGTAACTACTGATTGATCTAAATTTATCATCTGCACATGTGTTTGTTTCATTGTTCTTCTTACTTCCACAAACCAGTTTTGCAGTGCTAGGTTCATTTCCATATAGCTTCTTCAATCTATCCCACAAGCTTTTTGCAAACTTGCACTTATCCACCTTTGAAGAAACACCATCAAAAAACCCACACCGTATAGCCTTCATTACTTCAACATTGCACTCATGTCTTCTATTTCCTTCAAGATTAGTAGGAGGACTAGCAGGACTAGAGTAGCCATTCACAACTGACATCTATATATCATAGCCTAAAGAGGATAGGTAGACTTCCATTCTACAACTCCAGAAAAACTAGTTTGAACCTTCAAACACCAGAGTAGGGATTAACTCAAATTTAACCATTGTGTTCACACACCAGAATCTACCCAAGCTAGAGAAAGATTTAACCAATAGGGAACCTAGGATCTGATACCAATTGTAGAACACAAGATACAACTAAGAGGGGGGTGAATCAATGGTTATCAACAATCTTAAGACTTTTAAACTTGACTATGTGTATCATTTAGAAATTTCAAGACTAAGGAAGTATACTGGTGAGATAAAGGAGATGATCGAAAAACAAGCACACACAAGGGCACATCACATTACATCAGATGTATGAAGAAAACCCAATGTGGGAAAAACCTTAGTGAGAAATGTTGTTGGAGTCTACTGCTCCAATCTAGCCTCATAATGAAACAACAGTTACAATGTTTAGGGCACCAACCCAAGGAGAACCAACCCCTAATGATTTATGATCACCAACCGAAAGGAGCACCAACCCTTAATGATTTAGAGCACCAACCCTTGTTGATTTAGGGCACCAACCCCTGCTGATATAGGGAACCAATCCAAGGAGTAGCAACCCCTGCACTGAGAACCAACATAGTGATTGCAATGAAATAAAAACTTATTACAATGAAGGAATCTTATTACAAATGAGTATTGTAACACCTATTCAACTTCTCTCTATCAGTTCAACTCTCCTCTCTCGTTCAACCCTTCTCTGGTGGATCTCAGTCCTCTATGTCTGATTTCTCTTATGCTCTACTTTCACCTTGTCAGATCTCCACTCACACTCTCTCTTCTTTCCTTCACTTTTTGTTGCTACCTTACCATTTCATCCACTATCGACTAGATGAACTTTCAAAATGTGTAACTGGTTACCAATTACTCTGTGCCTTACCGGATAAACCCCTCTCTTACACTCAAATTGATCATTCTTCTGGTTTTCAACAATCACCTTCTCTTCTCCATCCTCAATCAATAGCTTATTGGTTACTCTATTTCTTGCTGATTAAACACCTCTTACTGATTTAACCCCTCTTACCGGTTCTTCTATCACATTTAGTCACTATAATCTTCTATAGATTACACTTTGATTGATTCTTCTCATAGCCTCATGCTCTGTTCTCCTGCATCGAGCATCATCAACTTTGATATTTGATCTGCACATTTATACTTCCTCTTTCCTGCCAAAACATGGATTGAAACTTGGCATGCTAGGGTTTCTTCTACCGACCACAAACCATATCAGATCCAATCAAATATTGTATCAGAGATGGATAGCTTGTGACAAATCATGCAACACTACCATTTTTCTTCCTTCCAGTAGACGTTTCCTAAACCTAGCAATGTACAATCTATTTGTCAGCCTTGCTTTTTGGTCAATCACCATAAATGATCTTGTGGTTCCCTTCACCAAATCCGATCTGCACCTCAATATCCTGCATCGATCGTTGCATCATAGATGTGATTCACCCCCCCCCCCTCAGTGTTCATTGATTCCAACAATTGGTATCAGGGCCTTATGCCTCGGAAGAAGCCTAACAACTTGAGGAAGATCTGGAAGATTGAATCAATGGACTCTGGTTTGCAGAGACAACTTAGTGTACCACTTGAATATCTTGATGCTGCAATGAAGGAAAAGAGTAGCCTGAATAGAAATTTGAATGCAGCTAAGGACTGATAAACTTATAAGGCACTCAGAGGGGGGGTAAATCAATGCAAGAAAAAACTTAAAAATCTGATAACACCTTTCATCAACTTCAAAATCAACAAGCATGCAAGAAATATAACCACATAAGAAAACATCCAACAAAGCATGCAAACCATAACACAATTATTTTTCATGTGGAAACCCAAATGGGATAAACCACAATGGGAATTAGTACCCACAAAGATCAACTAATTGTAGTATAGAGATCTGACCAGTTAAGGTCATACAATCACCCTGTTAGGGGCACACCTGGTTAAGAGTGTTTTATCCCGATTAAGAGCTATACAATAAGGCTTGTTAGGAGCTACCCATGTTACTAGGATTTAAAAACACAAGTTAATGTGTCAGCTGGTTAGAGGATTTTACCTTTGGACCTGCTAGGATCCTACCGCACCTTGTTAGGAGTGACCTTGTTAGAGGATTTTCTTGCTGCAATTGTTAGGAAGACAACAATTTCAACTGATCTGAAGTTAGAACCTTTGTGCCTGATTATATCCACTTCTACTCTACTTATATCACTGACTAAACATTAAACCCTGACTTCTCCTTCCACCGCACGATCAAATTCTCACTCTTGATCTATGAAATCATACAATTTACATCACCTTATAAAGAACTTTGCTAAGTCAGCTAAGAACCTTGGAACAATTCCCTAGATTCAATAAACCTAGTCACCTTTTACATTTTCCCACTCATTACACTTTACTTATGTTGACAAAACAAAACATAACTTAAAAACATAACAATAATTCTACCGGTTACCAATCAAACAAACTCGGCTTTACCGGTTCTTTCTTCTTCCTGACTATGACTAGAAAATTTGCCATAACTCGCTCAATACATTGAATCTGTTGATACAGTTTGGAACATAGGTGCATCTTCTTGTCTCCAACACTCCTATAAAACTGAAATGTCTAGCTCTTCTCCAGTAGTTCCTACCGACCGCTTGATCATTTCTATGTTCCTATTTATCGGTTGACAACAACTTAGTAGTTTTTTTGTCTAACTGATTCCACTACAAGTTAGGCTATACTAGTTGGTCTAGATGACCTAGATGACTAAAAAAAACATGGTTGCCATAAATGATAACACCAATAAAGCCATCAAACAACCTATTACAACTATATCATCATCATCAAGCCAACAATCTCCCCCTTTGGCATTGATGGAAACACTTAGGAAATTTTTTGTCTAAGTGTCACATTACAACAATCATGATGAGTTGAGTCATGACTCTACTGCAAAACTCCCCCTTAGAAATTACATGCTATTACAAAATTTTGAATGACTTATACTACTCCCCCTTTGACAGAAATGACAAAGGTAAGCAAATACATATACAACAAATGAATTTAACACACCAAAATTTGCATTACCAAATGTATAAGAGTTCAAAACTTTACAATTACATTTTGAGAAAAACATCAAGAAAATTAGTCTTCAAGACTTTCAAATCATTCTCCTATGTCTCTAAAAGAGTAGATGTAATCTTAATGTGTGTTTGGACCTAGTATGCAAGCCCTTCCATAGCATCAAGTGTACTCATTTCAGGTGTAGTCAAAATTCCCTTTGTCTCTTTGTATCCTCTTTGCAAAATTTCTAATTTGTGGACTAGATGAGTCTGTAACTCCTAGAATGATGTAGTCCTATTAATCTATTATGCCTCATATGCCTTAAGATTATATTTTTATTATTATGATAGATCTACCAAAAATTATTGTTGAATCATTTAATGGATCAAATGATTCACTCAAACTCTGTAGCTCTTGTTGAGCTTCCTTTTTCTTCTTTTCAATATCATCAAAGAACAATTAAAAGTTATAGATTGTAGAAAGAATTTTACCTCCACTCTTCAATGCTTCTCTGATTTGGTCCATATTCACAGTCAGACCTTCTCTGTCTTTGTCAATTGTTTTGATCAATGTCTCAATCCTTTTCTTTTCATACTCCTCCACATTGTGTAGAGTAGCCTCTCCAAGACTTTTCATTTGCTCTCCTGCTAATGTGACCAAGTGGTCCAGTATTTTAATGGGAGTTGTGAGACTATTAGTGTCAATCTCTAGTAAAAAACTAGAAAATATATCAACTGTAGTCTGTATAGTTTTAGCTTCTCTCCTCTGAGTTCTTATCATCTTCTTCTTGGCCTTGGATTGCACTGCAAATGCAATCTCTGTCAGTTCAGTTGGACTCAACATATCCATGTGTATTGGTCCTTGGATGGAAATTGTATCTTCTTCATAATCATCAATGATCTTCTTTGAATTAAATAACCAGAGGGTCACTATCTACTCTTGTTCTTCTTCTTTCTACTTCTCTTTTGCCTTCATCGATGTCTCTATAGTTTTCACATTATCTTGTGTATCTTTCTACATATCTTTTGTCTTTTATGGTGGCTCTCTAGTTTGCACATCATCAATTTGTGCATTCTCTTGTGTTTCTATCTTCTCTCCATCTTTACTAGTTGGAATAAATTCTGGTATCACTGGTTGTTCTTCTATGACAATAGGAACTAATGTGGTGTCACCTTCTGGTTCTATCTTTGTTTGAGTAACATCTGGTATCTGATCAATTTCAATCACATCCAGTAGTTCACCTTCAAGTACCTATGCTTCAAAGAGATCTTATTCCTCAAAAGAATCTACCTTCTCTGGTTCCTCTTTTTCAAGTCCTAAAAACTTTCTCAAAATTTCCTTAGTCTCAACTTGCATAGACTGGGACACACCGACAAGCAATCTTGTTAACCTCATTTTGGTACGAAATAATGGTTTTGATTCTGAAATAATTTCCTACATTTCCTCCTTGGAGATCTCTGGTTGTAAATCCATAAAAAACATACTCTATTATTTCTTTATCCTGCTTAATTGTATTCTGCCATCTAGCTTCCAATTTTATATACAAATAATTAGGTATATGTCCTTGTAATTAAATCAATGTTTTTCTATAATGATTCATAAACCAAACAACTGAATCCTCAATTTGTTTTTTTTCTTCCTCAAAAAAATTGTTATAGTGGTTATGTACACCAATCAATATACCATACTTCCTTATATTCATCAACAAGTTCTCAAGATAAGTAAGTTTGGTTACCTGTGGCTTAACTGATTTGACAGTGGGTGAACCAACCACGTTAGACTTCTTGCCACTTTCCCTCAATTCTTTCTTACCACCTTCTGATTCAGTTTCCTCTGCCTCTTCCTCTGCTACAGCCTTAAAAACTCTTTGTGCCTGTTATTTCTTTCTTTTTCCTAAGACTCTAGGTGCTTGAGGCCTATCATCCTTTTCTTTTCTCCTGATTTGTATCTTTGGAGGAGGAGGGGGCTTCTCCTTCTTGAAATTTTCTCTCCTAGTTTGTCTACAGGTGGAGACACTAGAGGTTCCTACCTTCCTTGCTTCAAATATAGTTCTTTCTTCATCAATCATCTCCTTTGTGAAGCCTTGTGCAACAACAAATTCCTCAACCTCTTTCCTGATCTTTTTGGCTATTACCGGTGTGGCCAATTCAACATGTACATGTAATGATTTCTCCTTAAATGTGTCAAACCTAGATACATTAGGATCTATCGGTTTGCATAGGAGGTGAGCAGCATATATAGTCAATATATTTTCCTCTACCTCATACCCCATAGGCATGACCCATAAATTCCTTGGGTCTACAGCCTCCATCTGACAAGTATCTGTATCAACCATAAAATAAATGGAGTCTTCATACTTTTTTACAACATGCTCCGATATCCTTTCTCTATCATGCATTATCTTCTGGAAATCCTTGAAGTATCCCCAGATCATCTTTGTGAATTCATTGCCAAGCATTTTAACGTTGTTCGTAATTGCAACATTGTCGGTGTATCCACAAACCGTTGGATATCATCTATACCGGGAAATAAATTATGGAAGTAGAAAAACAATCCAATAATCAACTGACCAAATTTGAACTTATGTCGCTTGTCCTTCTTAATTGACTCAAGATTCAACATCAGTTGTGCTCTCAAGGCTTCTGCTAGATCATAATCAACATTCTCTTTCAACATCCAATAAGCTATGTGAATAGCTTCTCCGGGAATGCTATTCATCTAGGTCAAATGGTATACTCTGTATCCGATGACCATGGATGCAAACTTCACTTATAGATCTTCAATATCATTTACTATCATAGCACAGCCATACCACTTCGATTTTGTCAATCGAATAACTTCATCCATCGGGATTGATCTCAAAACAAGAACTTCACCGGTTGCCCATAATCTGGTGACAACATAGATAGCCTCCTTTTTGATCTTGTGCAATCTATCCAACCACATAAGCTAAGCATGAATCCTTCTCAGAACATATATCACATGCTCTTCTTCAAAATCATATATAAATTTTAATGCATGGTGAAAACCCTTATCGGTTACCCTTCTGAATTCACCCTTCACCAATCACACAGTAATAGGTATTGATCAAAGATGGCAAATGTGTCCAAATATTCTAGTTTGAAATGAATGTATGATCTAATATCTTCAACATGGAAAACTCTATAGGGTACGCTAGATAGGGCTCCAACTGGATCTATCTCTGTGGACTTATGAGGATGTCTCTTGAATTCCGATCGAGGCATTTCCGTAATATCAAAAATATGTGGTGTATTCATTGTGAAAATTCAAATATAGACTCAGATTCATAGAGAAATACCTTTAAACTTCTTCGCAACTAGGGTTTCTGATCTAAATGCACTACCACCGATTTAATTTTGCATAAATATTCACAATCTGCTATTAACTTCACCAAAGTAGCAATCAAATTCTCTTCTATGTTTCTTTCACTCTTCAAGTGTTCTCTCAAAAATGCTAAGTGAGAAATGAGACTATAAAACACCTTTTTATCTTTCTTTTACCAACTGCATTTAATGCTAAACTGGTTGAACATACCCTAATCACCGTTCAACCCTAAAAATTGCTACTAGTTCATATAACACATCTAATCTACCAATTATATCTCAAAATCACTTTATAACATCATATTGCATCAAAACATGCAGATTTCACTTACCGTGCATCATTTAGGGGGTTTAGAAATGGATCTAACAATATGCTCCCCCTAAGCTTTATACATAGCTTAATTTTTTGGTGAGGGATTCTCCACACCAGGTGAAGAATTGGAGTCCTCTGATGGTTTCTCCTCACTTTTATTCCTCTATATCTTATTAATCTTACTTCTTGTTTCTTCCACATCTACCTTCTTCTTTCCTTTTAGGTCAACAAACTGATTAACCGGTTGGTTCATTCTAGCTCTACAAAACCTTGCAATGTGTCTTGGTTTGTAACAGTGGAAACATGTCATTCCAGATGCTCTCCAAGGTCTCGGGTTGTCTCTATCGGTTCTTCTCCGACAATTCATAGCTACATGACCATAGTTGTGATGCATTGAACATGTCACATTCCATCTATTCTCCATTTCATAAGGACTAGACCAGTTCACATAAGGTCTCTGCCAAGTAGGGTTTCTTTGGTCATTGTAAGATCTTCGCCATTCACCATTAGACCTCTGATTTATGTAAGATCTCTAATTATTCACTCTTGACCCGCACTCAATATCTCTATGCCCATACTTCTTGCAATTGAAGCGATATCCATCAAAAGTACTAGGCCTATATCCTTCATATGCATTAGGTCTATATCCATAAAAAGTACTAGATCTACTTCTACAAACATTTGTAGTATGACCTACCTTATGACAGTTAAAACATATTGGTTTGTAAGTTCTCTTACCGGTGATCTTCCTGGTCTTTGGTGCAGATTTGGCTTCATGCATGGTGTCCTTGGTACCAAATGGCTCTCCTTGTTCAAAGGTTCTGTATCCCAAGCCATGTGTGTCTCCTTTATGCCTTTCTATCTGAATCTGATCATCAAGAATAACAATGCTCTTGTTGAATTTAGCTAGTAACTTATTTGCATCAGCCAACTCCTTGGTAAGTTCCTCATTTTTCTTTGTAATAATTTCTCTAAGAGACATAGTGATGTCTAGATCAGCTTGTATTTCCTCTTTTTCCTATTTTTCCCCATGAAGATGTGCATGCAGAATACCAATCTCCCGGTTCATCTTAACAATCTTATGCTTTTGATCTCCTATTTTGTCTTCAGGTATCCTCTTGGCTTCCAACTCTTGACTCATCCTGATGGTAAGGGATTCCAACTCTCTCCTCAGATTTGACTTTTCATCATTTAGCTTTTCCACCTCATTAGACAAGGCATCAATGTTTGCTTCCCCAGATGAACTATTTTCACTAAGTTCCATCAACTTCTTAGCCAACTCTCTTCTCTTAGCCAATGAAGCTTTGTACTTGACTCTTAGTTCACCAAGGGATTCTTCAGATTCTACAAGCCTGTTTGAAATCTCTCTATAACTCATTAAACCTTCCCCCATATTAGCCTAAGAGATCCTCCCCAAGCAGTTAAGCCTTAAGGGAATTAGGCTTTGATACCAGTCGATAAACTTATAAGGCACTGAGAGCGGGGGGTGAATCATTGCAAGCAAAAACTTAATAAATCTGATAACACATTTTACCAACTTGAAAATCAATAAGCATGCAAGAAATATAACCACATAAGAAAACATCCAGCAAATCATGCAAACCATAACACAATTATTTTTCATGTGGAAACCCAAATGGGAAAAACTACGATAGGATTTAGTACCCACAAAGATCAACTAACTATAGTATAGAGATTTGACTGATTAAGGTCATACACACACCTGGTTAAGAGTGACTTAGCCTGGTTAAGA
This sequence comes from Cryptomeria japonica, assembly GCF_030272615.1. Taxonomy (NCBI): domain Eukaryota; kingdom Viridiplantae; phylum Streptophyta; class Pinopsida; order Cupressales; family Cupressaceae; genus Cryptomeria; species Cryptomeria japonica. The sequence continues at coordinate 237,892,248 of NC_081406.1, forward strand.
GCTATACAATAAGGCATGTTAGGACCTAGACCTATTAGGAGCTACCCACATTACTGGGATTTACAAACACAAGATAATGTGTCACCTAGTTAGAGGATTTCACCTTCGGACCTAATAGGATCCGATCGCACCCTGTTAGGAATAGCCTTGTTAGAGGATTTTCTTGCTGCAACTATTAGGAAGACAACAAGTTCAACTGATATGAAGTTGGCACCTTTATGTCTGATTAGATCTGCTTCTGCTCTTCTTATATCACTGACTAAACATCAAACCCTGACGTCTCCTTCCACTACACAATCAAATTCTCACTCTAGATCTATGAAATCATACAATTTACATCACCTTATAAAGAACTTTGTTAAGTCGGCTAAGAACCTTGGAACGATTCCCTATATTCAATGAACCTAGTCACCTTTTATATTTTCCCACTCATTACACTTTACCTATGTTGGAAAAACAAAACATAACTTAAATACATAACAATAAGTCTATTGGTTACCGATCAAATAAATTTTGCTTTACCATTTCTCTGTTCTTCCTAACTATGATTGGAAAATTCCCCATAACTCGCTCAATACACTGAATCTATTGATGTGGTTTGGAACATAGGTGCATGTTCTTGTCTCCAACACTCTTTTAAAACTGAAATGTCTAACTCTTCTCCAGTCATTTGTACTGGTCGCTTGATCATCACTTTGTTCCTGTTTACCGATTGACAACAACTTAGCAGTTTTGTTTTCTAATTGATTCCACTACCGGTTAGGCTATACTGGTTGGTCTAGATGACCTAGATGACTAAAAAAACATGGTTGACATCAATTACAAAACAAATAAAGTCATCAAACAACCTATTACAACTATATCATCATCATCAAGCCAACAAAGACTTCATTAAGACATTGAAAGACCAATTGAACACTTCTAGAGAAAAGAGAAAGGAGTTGATAGATAAGCTGCAGGAGGAAGAAGAACAAAGCATTGACAATAAAATCCTACAAGATAAGACTGATGAATATGACAAATTGCCCAGGGAGAATGTAGTTTTGAATAATAAGATGCAATCTATTGCCATGAAGCTAACTAAAGAGATTAAAGACCGGAAGAAGAATGAAGAAACCTTGACTCTATCATTGAAAGACAAATCTGATTAATGTTGCAGATTGACATATGAGAATGATCAATTGAAGCTTGAATTGGTACAAACAAAGAATGATGGACAATAACGTGAAAGATGGATCATAATCTTGAGAGATGAGCTGACTATTGCAAATGAATAAAAAGAAAATTTAAAGCCAGTTAAGTCCTATTGGATGAGATGCTGGAAAGTTAGAGCATGGAAAAGACATGTGAGGTCTTGGATTTGAGAAAGGAGAATCCTTTGGTTGTAGTCAAAGCAACCATCAATAGAAGAACAAGAAACCTCTGATAAGACAACCTAATACCTATAAATTCAATGGTAAATATTTTGGTTGTGGTAAATTTTATCACATAGAAAATCAATGCAGAAGTAGGATGATTAATGGGATGATGAATAATACGAAAAATGGTCCTACCTTTACCGCTCAGTGTTTCAAATGCAACAACTTTGGACATAAGTCAAATATGTGTAGAATGATGAACAATTTCCAGGATAAGAGATGTTATGCTTGTGTAATGTTTGGAAATATATCTAGCCAATGTAGGATGAGATAAAATCAAATGAACTTTAGGCCTATGCAAATAAATGTTGTTTTCCATGCATGCAACAAACTAGGTCATATTACAAGACATTGCAGAAGTACGAATGCACCAGTGAACAAGAACAATCAAGATGAGAAAGGAAAAGAAAAGGTAGATGAAATCAGAGATCAACATAAGAAGATGTGGGTGAAAAAGGAAGATTCAAATGTGCAAAACAGCTCCACACCTGAATTCAGTGATGGAACCTCATCCGATAACTAGGGCATTTTTTCCTTAGGGGGCAAATTATCATGCAAATTTTTAGAATCCCCATGCAGAGATCTAAAACCGGTCAAGGATGGCTGGACATGATGGAGATTAGTTATGCAGATGATATCCAGAATATTTATGGTGGTTTGGTAATCTGATGAAAGAAACTATGGAAGATAGTGTAAAAGGAAGCCTTTAAGGTTGAGCATTTATTGCAACTCAAAATTAGGTTAAAAAGGGCATTTCAGTCATCCATTTCTCACACTACGAATGAAAAGAAGAGAAAAAGAGCAAGGCAATTGAGTTTGAGCCGTAATAATTGAGCTAGAAGCGATTGTTCAGAGATTTCTTGCATCCGGTTGAGATCGGAAGAGGTATTTATCCGTTTGCGAGCAATATTTTCAGACCCTAAATTCATCATGGCATCTACATCTGGTGTTGCCACTCCTTTGGTGGTAGAAATTTCTGAGAGATCTCTGCCTGTATTCAAGAGGCATCCATTTAAATCCATTGAAGATGATCTGAAAGGCATATTTCTTGAGTCCTGTAAGGTGTGCTTCACAATGAGGATATTAGGGCTTATATCCACTGCAATATCAAGAATTGTGCAATGCCGGTATTTTTTCACTCTATCATAAGAATCTATCGAGTAGTTTGGGAAATCTTAAACCCAATTTCAAGGCACTTCAGGATAAGGGTTTTACATAATTTATTCACTTTTCGATACTCAATGAAGTAGAATGGATCCATTATATTCTGAGCAGAGTTCATGATGAGTTCATGTGGTTGGATCAACCTTACAAGATAGCTAAGAAAGCTATTGAAGCAGTTACTTATTTGAAGGCAACCGGTTAAGTTCCTGGATTTAGGAAAATTTAGAATACAATGCAGACAAAGATTACCGAATCTCAATTTGACAACCAGTCAATGATTATTAATAATATTATTGAGAACAATGTTAAATTTGCCTCAATGGTGATTGGATACAAGGTATATTAGTCAAGAAGGCTATATTTTGTCTCTAGTATGACCATATTTGTTGCCTATGAAATGTTAAAGGAGGACAATGTTGGTCATTGCTACTGCTAGGATATGTTGTTGTCATTCATGTCAACATATTCCTATGATTTATTGCTCCAGTGATTGCAGATTGGTTTATTGGGATCTTGGTTTAGTGTATGTAGTACTTATAGTATCATTATATTCTTTTGTATTAGTTTTGGTGATCCATGAAGCTTAATTGATCATATCATATGATCCGGTTTGCAGTTTATTTTTTGATCAATGCTTTACAGAGTTCATTATTTTCTCCAGTATATTCTGATGTGATCAGATATTGAGATGATTTTTTGGAAGATTGTTTGGGATGATCTTTTGTATCTTCATTTTAGATGGTTCATGATTTGGTGCTCTACAAGCTATCTTTTAATTGTGATAGTTACTATTATTTGAGTATTCTTGAGGTTCAGATGTTGATCAATGAAGATTTGATAAGTGGTGTTGGTAAAATTGTTACTAATTATTCTAACATGCTTACTAGTGTTTCCTAATTGTGTCATATTTGTTTTGATGATCCACATTGATCATTGTGCGAGTTCTTGGTGTTTTTGTTGAACCGATGATGTTCTTCGTGTTATGTGGTTTTGCTGGTGGTGTAGCATGTTGCGGTTGATCTTGGCATGATTACCAGTGGTGACATGTGTTTGGATATTTGATTTAGGACCATGTTATATCATGTATACCGATATAGTGGTCCGGTGGTCGATCTTTGTATCATGTGATGTAATTTTGTAATTGTAAGTTGAGGGTTTAGTAGCCCTTGTTGTCAAGGTTGATGGATTGTATAAATAGGTGGTATAGTCATGTAATTTAGGTATCAAGGTTGTCTCTGCATTATCAGAGAGTGATGTATGTGCGAACAAGGGATTCATCTTTTGGCATGGCATATTGAAAAGAGATTGGTGTTGCGGAGCAGATAAATGTGCTTAACCAGAACTATCATCAGGCATTTGCAGATGTTGTTATTGCAGTTCAATTGATTATGGATTGTTGTTCAATCATTTTGTAATTCAATGAGACTTATGTAAGGGTTGTAGCCTTCCAAGTTATTGTATCTTGAGTTGTAAGCTCTAGGTAGTGTGTCTGAATGCTGGTACATTCCCCATTGTAATATTTACACATACTACTACAAAGTATGATCCTTATATGATTTCCTCTTAGGTGAGGATGTAGAATCACCTTGTTGTGGAGAGGATGATTGTGTTGCATCTTGTTGTGGTTTAGACTTAGGTTGCTTTTGGTTCTTTCCTTTCCCTTGATTGCATTGACTCCCTTTATTAGCCACCAAAGCTTGTGACTTTAAAGATTTGAAAATCCCCATCTTGGTCAACTTAGATTTCTCAAGCGTTAACATCTCTGTGAATGCATCAAATGAGGGAGAAGTGTATGAGAAACCTTGAGCTAACCTATGGGTGTGAAAGCTAGATACAAAGGCTACATACTCTGAAGGAAGCTTGTCCAACAAGTTATAAACCAATTGAGCATCCTTTTTGTCAATGCCACAATCCTTTAGCTTTGCTCTTAGCTCATTTGCTTTTGTGACATAATCTTGGATTGTATCAAAATCCTTGGGATCCAATGTTGTGAGTTTGCTATCAATCTTGTAGCCCTTAATCTCATCAACATGACCATACAATTTGTCATAAATATCCCAAGCCTCTTTAATTGTAGTACACTTATCAATATGAAAAATGAGGTCATCTGATACATACTTTCTAAGAGTTCCAAGTGCCATAGCATTGTTAGTGAGCCATTCAATTTGAGCATTAGGATCAACCTTAGGATCGGGTGGTGTTGTAATTATTCCATTTACATAATGAATGAGTCCCTTTTCCATTAGTCTACTCCATGCCTTAATCTTCCATGATGCATAATCATGAGGAGTTAAAAGTGGAAATTTAGGAGAACCCATAGCACCAAAATGAAAAAAAAAAAAACAATATAGAGAGAGAAACAATCACACAAGACACCCCCCCAAATTACTCAATCAAAAAACCCCCCGAAAATGATGATTTGGCACTTTATACTTAGTGCATATACAATGGGCCACTTGTAAAACAAGGCAAGGTGGACTTCTGATTTCAACTTTACAAATTCTCAAAATGAGATATAAGAGACTTCAACAAATACTGCAAGTGATCTAAACTGATATCCAAGCAAAATATAAGTACCAATAGGCCAAAAATGACCAAATACTAAAAGTACAATTTCTACTCAAAATCACTGCAAACTAATGGCATATTATGAATTAGACAAAAAAATATGCAATTTCAAAAAAAACAACACTTGAAAAGGAGGTTGTATGACCCCAACGAAGCCTCTGAAGTTGCAAAATTTGTGATTAGACAGGTATAGTCATGAGAATCTACAAATTCTAAAAAATCCGTCTATCAAAATCAGAAAATTCCTCCACCACTGCAAAGAGCATGAAAAATTATCCCATTTAAAAAACAATTGCACCCAAAAAGGAACCAAAATGAGCAAGTTAGTGCCATTTGAAGTTAAACTGCAATTTCAAAAATGCAAATGAGAGGGGGTCCAAAAAAAATTCAAAATACTGCTGACGCAGTACTGACGTCAGTAAATGATGGGCTTAAATTTGACGCCCGTCTGGCCATCAAAAAAACTTCACCTCCCCCTACATGGCTGTCTATACTGTACGGACTATACGTGTGGCGAAAAAGTACTGATTCCGTACAAGATGACGTGGCAAATCTGCTGACTGGGCAAGGTTCGCATGATGGAGAGCTAGTGGGCCTACGTGTCTCTATCACTGGCATTTCATGGCAGATGAGTGGAGGAGTCAAGTGCTACCATGTGACACTAGTGGTGGTCTGGGGCTTGGCAGTGGAGCCTCCCGAAAAAGAAGACCAGCGGGAGATCAATGGCGACGGTCGGGAATGCCAACCGAGAAGATAGCGACAGTCGTCCGAGCATGGAACACAGTGGCTAGGAAGATAGACAACGAAGGCCGGTGGAGGTATGGGAAGCACCGGGGAGTATAGGAGGACCTACAGACAGTGAAGTGCACAGTACGGTGGTCGGGTGTGGGGGGAGGGGCACCACCCCCCAAAAATAAAAAATTGATTTTTAAAAAAAAAAAAAACTTTACTATGCCCCAAATAAAATTTTCTGCAAAATAATAAGATAAAAAAATATTTTCCGTAGGAAATTAAATAATATTTTTTTTTGCAAAAAAATCCGTACCGCTAGCCTTATAGGCTAATTTTTTCTCCAAAATCGACTTTCACCAAAATAGGTCGAGTTTATACTCAATTTTTATGGAAACGGCCTCTGGGACTCAACCATGATGTCCAAATCGCTGCAGGATGACACCAAAAAATGCAGATCCTCAAATCTGAAAAGTGAAGCCTCCAAAAATGACTAATCAAAGAAGCCCTTTAGGCTCTGATATCATGTGAGATTTTTCCAAGATCAAGAGCTCAATGAAAATTACAATAGAGAGACAAAATAGATGATAGGAATAAATTGTATTCTATCAAGATGAAAATACTGATCAACTGGATCATCAGTCAATCAATCAAATACATACAATGAATACAAGCCTGCTTATATAGGCAAGGCTATATGGATAAGTGAGCACACAAACATGACATGTGGCTCAATGAGAAACAAGAGTAGGTAGGAAATAGGTGTGGTAGGTAGGAGAAACAATATAATATTCCACATGAGGTGGATCACCCACCGAATGTGGAATGTAACAACAAGATAAGACCACAAAAGGTGGAAATTCTCCTACACACACTATCCCAATGTGACACAAACACCCAAGTGTCTCATACCCAAACTACTATGATATGCATGTGTTGGAAAATGCACACTCCAATGAGATATTGTAGGTGATTGAAGGTTTTGTCATTGATGGCAACCTTGCAATCATATGATACCGACAAGACAATTTACCGGCACTAGCAACGACAGACTCTAGACCAGCACACAGAACACCGGCAGTAAAAGGAAGTATACTGGCACCTAGGCCGACAGGAATTTTGTTTATAATATATTTTGTAATTAATTGTAAAATCATTGTAAGCCGACTTGGCAAGTTGTAAAATGACTCATATATAGGTTAAGGGTTTATGTATGAAGCAGAGCTAAAACCGGTACTAGATCTGTCATAGTAGATGCTCTTTTGAAGCACTACAAGACATTGGATTTGCATAATACATTTTGTAAGTTAGTGAGACTTCCCATTTTGTAATTGAGCAGTGAGTTCTAGGCACTTGGTCTTCCTGCATGTGCAGGCCCCTATTGTAGCAGTAATATTTTCTTATTCGCCAGTAAGAAAATATTATGGGTCACAAATCCCACCGAGGTTTTTCCCACACCGAGTTTCCTCGTTAATCTACTGTGTTATGGTGTGCTTTTCATGTGGTTGTTGTTATCTCTATTTATTGCATTACATTTTGTTTACCGGTATATAGTATTGATATGCTTTACATGTTTTAAGTTAAGAAAATTATATAATCGGTTAGATATTGATTCACCCCCCCCTTTCAGTATCTTTGGGAATCCTAACAATTGGTATCAGAGCCTGGTCCTCTATTTTTCAGAAGCCTAATAGCTTGAGGAAGATCTTGACACCGGTAGAGATGGAAAACTTGATGAAGCAATTAGAAGTATCTCTCTCAGACTATGATACAGAAAAGTTGAAAAATATCAAACTTGAAGATGATCTAAAGGCTGCATAGGATATTATTCAAGCACTTCAAGAAAATCTTACCATTGGAAGAAACAAGAGAAGAGAACTTTGTGAAAAGATGCAAAATGAGAATGATGAAAAGGAAACTCTTAGTGATCTGATGAATAAACTGAAACAAGAAAACATTACAACAAAGAATGAGATGCAGGATATGACTATGAGATTTTGTAAAGAAATTGAAGATAGAAAGAAGAATGAAGAAGACTTGACTAGAAGACTGAATGACGTTGCAAATGAAAACACAAGACTTAGTTATGAAAATGATATGTTGAAGATAGATCTGATGCATACACAAAATGACTCAAATGAACTCATGAGACAAAAGGTATCTTGGAAAGAGAGCTGGCTACTGCAAATCAACACAAGAAAAAAATTCAAGAAAAGCTTAGAAGAACTTGGTGACTTGCTGAAAAACCAGAAACCAAATGGTGACACTAATGGCCTTGGCTTTGAAGCTGGTGAAAGCTCCAGTACTGCAAACACACATGATCATAGCAAACCGGTAAGACAACCTACTGCTTATAAATTTAATGGCAAATGCTTTAACTATAACAAGTATGGTCATAGATAAAATCAATGTAGATCTAGAAATTATCAGAACACCAATACACCCATCAGTCAATGTACCAAATACAACAAAATTGGTCATAATTCAGAAAATTGCAAAATGAATGTAAGATGTTATATTTGTGGAAGATTTGGACACTTATCTAATTAGTGTAGAACACAAACCGGCATAGGATATGGGAAAGATATTTAGAAAAACAATGTGACCTATTATGCTTGCAATAAGATTGGACATATTGCAAAATTCTACAGAAGTAAGGCGTCACCAGCAAGTAATAATGGTGCTAGTTTGAAAGGTAAAGAAAAGGTTGAAGAGGTAAAGCAAGAATTCTCAAAACAATGGATCAGAAAGTCAAATCTAAATGCTGACAGGAATACTCCTCCACTAGTAGAACAGAGTAACACTCCACCAATAGGAGACTCTTCATCTAGTTGAAGAAAATTCCTTTGAGGGTTTAGCAACCAAATGTGAAACATGCTATTATTCCCTCGGTTGATGATGAGAAGATGAAATTACTTCTATACCGGTAGATAAGTTAAGTCATTACTTAACCAGCAAAGATTAAATGTGGTGGTTAGTGAAATTAACATTATAAAACAAGTGTTTTGGCTCCATTTTCATTTCACTGAGCATTCAAATCTTCAAGAGCATGAAAATTCCCGAGCGAAGGCATTCCAAGAAAAGAAGTGAAACAATTCATCAAGCAATCATTCCTTAAGTCAAATAAAGGTATTTATAACCATGGCTTCTTCATCTGCTCCTGAATTCATTGCAAACCCTACTGTTGTTGAAGTTATTAAATGCCCTAGACCCATATTCTAGTTAGTTCCTAAAATTGCCAAGAAAGATGATAACATTGGTGCATTTTCTAAAATTCCTAAGGGAGTAGTTTTTGCTGAAGACCCTAGAATGTATATAGATTGTCATATAGAGGAATTAGGTGATGAGGAAATTAAGAATATCTATAAATATGTAATTTGTGATGAATCCAGAAATATCAAACCTGAACACAAGATAGCTGAAACCCTAGGTTTCACTAAAATTCTCAGTATCCCAGATTTCCCATGGATGTTATAAGGATAGTACTAAGCAGGGTACATGGTGCATTCTTCTAGTTGGACTTAGTTCACAAAATCACAAAAGAAGTAGTAAAGGTTGTGATAGGGTTACCCTCCACCGGTAATAGACCTGATAAAACAAAGAAGGTCTCAAATGACCTAGTGATAAACCTAACCAGTGCAACATATGATAAGAGATCTTTAAGGGTAAATGATGTAACAGATATCAATGTCAAATTCATCAGTATGATCTTAGGCTAAAAAAATACACATGCAAATATGTTAAACTCAGTCTCTAGCCTATGCATTAAAAGTGCCTATGATATGATTAATTATAATGCAAGAATAGATGTGTGTGAATGGCTTAAAGATGAACTGATTGACAATTTGGGAAAGATAAAGAAAGACAAAAAGGGAACATTTAGATTTGGAAACCTACTTGATTGTCTAATACTGCACATAACCAAACAAGTACCCAGTATTGGTATTAGAAATTTTGGTTTTGATATACTGGTAGGCAAACAGTTGTTAGATTTACTGAACAACATGGGAGAGAACAGAGAAAAGAACATAAATGAGTATTTTTAGGCATTAAAGGCCCGAATGAAGACCAGAGTTAGATTGTCACAAGCAATTGTGGACAAGTATAAGGATGAAATATGTTTTGTAATAAAGAAGGATGAAATTTGGATGGAGGTAGTTATCCCAAGAACCATCTGGGTTACTGAAATGGGGTATGAAACTGATGACCACATAATAGAAACATATGCAAAAGCCCTCCTAGAAGCACCTAAGGAACCTAAAGAAGAGGTATTTGGCAGTGCTGAGACTATTGAAAAACAAATTCAATCCAAGAAAAATGTTAAAAAGGTTGAAGCAACAGTTAGAAAAGGATCCAGGCAAGCAAAAGCTATTAAGGAAGATGTACTTAAACGAACTGGTATTACTGAAGATGAGTTAGAAGCACTTCAACCGGAAACTTACCTTTCACCGGTTGGAACTTCTTCAGAAAGTGACATACCAGCTGCATTCAAAAGAGTTGTGAGAAAAAGGAAATATTCACCAGTATCTTCACCTTCTCCTAGAAGAACAAGACATAAACAACAGGCAATAAGGCCCCCAACAAACAAATTAACTCCGAAGAAGAAAAAGGTGACTCCTTAGAAGAAGTCTATAGCTCCTATTGATAAATTACTAGATGAAATTACTGAGGATGGTAAATTGAAAAATATCAACAAAATGTATAACACATTATCAGATGATGAAAAGGAGAAAGTAGAAAATAGTGTAATCCTACACTTAGATATCTACAAGAAATTTTTGATGCAAGTTGTTGATGAAATACCGACAGATCTCTACAACAGACTTGAAGCTAGGAGAGTAGGTATTATTGAGCTTGATAAGAAAATAAAAATTGAAAAATCACTTGTTGTACATCCTGTCAACTTACCTGATGAGATAGATAAATTGATCTCAGAGGCTAACTGGTCAATATTTTCAACTGCTCATCGGCATGTGGCACTAATGGTAGGGAGAGTGAATGAGGTAACAGAAGAAACAGCTAATGCATGGGACATATTCCTTGTAGAGAAGGAAAATCAAGAAGAGTATCAAAGCCCTAAACCCATCAAGGTATATCAAAAGGATGAGGGAAAAGGAAAGGTTGATAGACAACCCAGCATAAAAATAACAGACAATTTATCCCCACCACCTCTAGATACTCCACCGATAGTTACTACTGAAAATCAACCGGCTAGTGAGAGTATGGACATACCACATGAGGACACAAATCCTGATTCTAAGGTGTTATATACAATGAACATTGACACTTAGAAAGTCAATATTGTGGTAGATAAGGAATCAACAGGGAAAACAGATGTGGCAACTAGGCCACCAGCAACAGGTAGCACAAAAGAAAAACCGACAGTGGACAACACTAAGAAACAGGCAGAGCAACAGGCTCCCTCACAGGAACAGGTTCATGTAGAGACAATGCCACCGGCAACAGCTGAGCAACCCAAACCTTTGTTTAGAGAAATCCAAACACAAACTGACCAACCAGAGGCCACTACAAGCAAAGAAATTACTCACACTGGCAGAATACAGATTGTTGGTTCTTCCATTGCAGAATTCGGACCAACAAATGTGATAGAAGTTCTTTTGGATTCTATCAAGAAAATAATAGAGTGTAGCTCACAAGCATACAAATCTATTGATGATACAATCCCAATTTTGAAAATGATAGCACCCAAATGTAATGTAGATAATAAAGATTCTTTGAATCAACTTGACACATTGTCTAAGTATATTACTAACAACATTGTGATAGTTGAACAAATAAATGAGGAAGCATTCAAAGAGAAACTAGAGAAGAAAAAACACAAATTCTTTGAAGAGGAAATAAAGAAGTGCATGAGACAATTTGACACTCTTTTACCAGCACTATGTAATACACTAAAAGAGTTTAAAACTTTGTACAGAGATACATGCAAAACAAACTTTTTTATAGTAGATATAGACAAGAAGATCAGCAAGGTACAGGAAGAAATAAATAAAGTAACTGACAACTTCATTAATTCATCTGAACCATTATCAATTTTTGAGCAGAAAACAATAGGTTTTGAGGAGGAACTTCTAAAATTGGAAAGAGAGAAAGAAAGTATAAAAGGAAAGGCAAAAGATCTAAAATGGAAACTTAGTCCAAGATTGGACTACCTCACCTCCTTGAGAAAAGAGATATCTGAGGTTCTAGTTCAAGGACAGAAAACATCGGAACAACAAATGCAACACCTCACCGGTATAATTCAGAAGATAGAGGTAGCATTAAAGGACAATGAATGGTTAACTGAGAGCCTGAATCTGGTATTGGCAGACCTTTTTCAGATTGTAACCAACCGGTTACAAGGATGAAGCTGGAAACTACACTCAATTGACACTTTGACAACCTTTGTCATTGATGCCAAAGGGGGAGTAGTGGTAATGAGAGAAATAATCAGCAAATGGCTCATCAGCTCAAGAGGAGCACATATTTTTTGGTACACAATTTTTTTTGGTAAGACAATTAAGGCAGATTCTTTTTGGATGACACTTTTTGGATTTTTCTCATGAGTGTTTCCATCAATGCCAAAGGGGGAGATTGTTGGAAAATGCACACTCCAATGAGATATTGTAGGTGATTGAAGGTTTTTTCATTGATGGAAACCTTGCAATCATATGATATTGACAAGACAATTTACCAGTACTAGCAACGACAGACTCTACACCAGCACACAGAACACCAGTAGTAAAAGGAAGTATACCGGCACCCAGGCCGACAAGAATTTTGTTTATAATATATTTTGTAATTAATTGTAAATTCATTGTAAGCCGACTTGGCAAGTTGTAAAATGACTCATATATGTATGAGATCATTATAGAACATTTTGTAAGAAATAAGATAGGTGAAATAAGGTAGACCTAATATGTGAATTATAGGTTAAGGGTTTATGTATGAAGAAGAGCTAAAACCGGTATTAGATTTAGCATAGTAGATGCTATTTTGAAGCAGTACAAGACATTGGATTTGCATAATCCATTTTGTAAGTCAGTGAGACTGCCCATTTTGTAATTGAGCAGTGAGTTCTAGGCACTTGGCTTTCCTGCATGTGCAGGCCCCTATTGTAGTAGCAATATTCTCTTTTTTGCTAGTAAGCAAATATTGTGGGTCACAAATCCCACCGAGGTTTTTCCCACACCGGGTTTCCTCGTTAATCTATTGTGTTATAGTGTGTTTTTCATGTGGTTGTTGTTATCTCTATTTATTACATTACTTTTTGTTTACTGGTATACAGTATTGATATGCTTTACATGTTTTGAGTTAAGAAAAATATATAACCGGTTAGATACTGATTCACCCCCCCGCTCTCAGTATCTTTGGGAATCCTAACAGCATGTACCTAAGTAAACTTAAGTAAGGTGTAATAATATCCAACATTAATAATTAATTACACCAACAGTCATGTTAATTTTGATTCAATGATTAAGATCAGTTCTACTCAAGCTATTAGAGATTTTCCTAAAATTGTTAAGCTTGCTAATTCGGTATGTAAGGAATGTCAAATGGGAAAGAAAACAAGAATTTCTTTCAAGAATAAGCAATATATATTTGATGGATTGCTAGATGTTGTGCATACTAACCTATGTGGACCTACAAATGTTATAAGTGTGCATGGTGACATATATTTTATGTTGCTAATTAATGATTATTCTAGAATGATGTAGGTTTTCTTTTTGAAGAAGAAATTAGAAGCATTAGATAAATTCAAGATATTCAAAGAAAAGGTTGAGACTGAGATATGATTGAAGGTGAAATGTCAGAGATCTGATAGAGGAGGAGAATTTTGTTCTGGTGTGTTTAATTCATTTTGTTAGAATTATGGAATTAGAAAAAAATTATCTGCTCCTAGAACCCCACATCAAAATGGAGTTGTTGAAAGGAAGAACTAGACTTTCTTGGATGCTGCAAGAACTATGCTGATTGAAGGGAATATTTAGAAGATCTATTGGAGAGAAATTGTTAGTAATGTTGTTTACACATTCAACCAAGTTCATATTAAAGGTGATACTGGTAAGACTCCTTATGAGCTATGGTTTGGTCATGTTCCTACTGTGAGATATTTCAGAAATTTTGGTAGCAAGTGTTATATCAAGAGATGAGGATATAGGAAAGTTTGATGCAAGAAGTCATGAAGGAATTTTCTTAGGATATTCAACAAAGAGAAAATCCTATCGGTGCTACAATAAGAGACTGAGAAAGATAGTATAAAGTGCATATGTAAAGGTTGATGAGAACTATGGAAAAGAAATCAAAGTATGTGGATATGATGATGGTCAACATATTGTTCTAATACCTATTCAGACTGAAGAATTGAAGCATAATGATCCGATAGAGACAGGTTGATCCAAATATTGTTGTTGTCTATGGAGAGGTACAGGAACCTGAAAGTCAAAATAATTAGAAGACCCTGAGGTATGTAAGATTGAATCATTTTGAAAACATATGTTTGATTTCCAATATTGAACCTAAAGATGTTGTTGAAGCTTACAAAGATGAATATTGGATAAGGGTTATGGAAGAAGAATTAGATCAGATTGAAAAGAATAATATATGGGAGCTTGTGCCTAGACCTAAAGACAAGAATGTGATTTGGTACTAAATAGGTATTCAGGAACAAATTGAATGAAGTCGATGATTTTTTTAGAAACAAAGCAAGACTGGTATGCAAAGGATATTCATAGAAAGAAGGAATTTATTATGAGGAAACTTTTTCTCCGATAGCTAGACTTGAAGCTGTTAGACTATTGCTTGCATATGTTTCCTATAAATATTTCAAGGTATATCAGATGGATGTCAAGTTAGCCATTTTGAATGGTGATCTTAAGGAAGAAGTATACATTGATCAACCTGATGGATTTTCATTATCAGATGATGGAGACATGTCATGCAAACTGAATAAATCTCTTTATAGATTCAAACAAGCCCCTAGCCTAGTCTGGTATGCTAGATTGGATAAGTATTTACTAAAATTGGGATTCAATAAAGGTACTACCGATAGTAATTTGTATTTTAAGATTGAGAATGATAACATCTTCATTGTTGAAGTCTTTGTTGATGATATTATATTTGGAGGAGTTGATAACTTGAGCATGAAGTTTGTCAGTGATATGCAGAAAGAATTTGAAATGTCTTTGATAGAAGTGATGAAATTTTTCTTAGGATTGCAGATTTCACAAACTAGAAAAGGTATTTTTATATCTCAAACTAAATATGTGAAGGAAACGTTGAAGAAGTTTGGGTTAGACGACTCCAAACCGGTTGAAACTCCTATGGTGACTGGCTGCAAATTATAAAAAAATGATGAATCTTTGAAAGCTATTCCATCTTTGTACAAATATGTGGTTGGTGGACTACTATATCTTACTTAGACTAGACCAGACATTATGCATGTTGTGTGCATAGTTGCTAGATATCAAGCTGATCCGAAAGAGAGTCATGTCACTATTGTAAAGAGGATATTCAAATACTTGAAAGGAACTATGGATTATGGTTTGTGGTATCTGAGGAATGATGATTTCATGTTATGTGCTTACACTGATGCTAATTGGGCTAGTGATGTTGACAACCGGAAGAGTACCTCTAGTGGTACTTTCTTTTTGGGTAAGAAATCGGTTTCTTGGGAAAGTAAGAAACAAGATTCAGTGTCCTTATCTACTACTGAAGTTGAGTACATTGGTGCTAGTAGTAACTGCACTCAAGTAGTTTGGATGAAGCAAATGTTGAAGGATATTAGAGTTATCTATGATTAGCCTATTTTCATATATTGTGATGATTCTAGTGCTTTTAATATGTCAAAGAACCCGGTGCAACATTTGAAGACTAAACATGTATCAATCAAGTATCATTTCTTGATAGAAAAAGGCAGTAAAGAGGAAGTGAAGTTGGAATATGTATCTACAAAGGAACAGATTGCTGATATTTTTACTAAGCCTTTGCCTGCCGATACATTTGTCTACTTGAGAGACAAGTTACGGATATCTACCTCTCCTGATGAGAACTAGATGCATTGAGGTTCATCAATCTGGTGGACCTCATAGTCTTATCCTTCTATCCGGATTGATGAGTTGGTGTTGTTGCTCTACTAGATTAGTCAATATGTTTATGGGGGAGAGTAAGTTTGGTTCTCTATTTTGAGCATCTTTGGAATTGTTGTTGAAGGGGGACAAAAGCATGTGAAAAACTATTTTTATATTCTTGATGTTAGGGGGAGTTTGCTGGAGATGTTTTCTTTCTTTGCATTGATTGTTCTTCACATTCATATGTTGGCATCAATGCCAAAGGGGGAGATTGTTGGACATTGTTGCTGCAAGGATATTTTATTGCCATTGATGTCAACATATTCTTGTTATTTATTGCTCTGGTGATTGCAGATTGGTTTATTGGGATCTTGATCCAGTGTATGGAGTACTTCTAGTATCATTATATTCTTCTATATTTGTTTTGGTGATCCAAGAAGCTTAATAGATCATATCATATGATCTGGTTTGCAATTTGTTTTCTGATCAGTGCTTTGCAGAGCTCAATAATTCCTTCGGTATTTTTCGATGTGATCAAATCTTGAGCTGATTTTTTGGGAGATTATTTGGGATTATATTTTGTATCTTCATTTCAGATGATTCATGATTTGGTGTTCCGCAAGTTATCTTTTCTTCATGACAGTTGTTGTTGTTTGAGTATTCTTGAGGTTTAGATGTTGATCAATGAAGATTTGATAAGTGGTGTTGGTATAGTTGTTACTAATGATCCTAACATGCTTGTTGGTGTTTCCTAATTGTGTCCTATTTGTTTTTATGATCCACATTGATTGTTGTGCAATTTCTTGGTGCTTTTACTGAACCAGTGATGTTCTTCATGATATGCGGTTTTTTGTTGGTGGTGTAGCGTGTTGCGGTTGATCTTGGCTTGATTGCCGGTGGTGATGAGCATCTGGATATTTGATTTAGGACCATGTTATATTATGTAAATTATTATATTGGTCCAATGGTCGATCTTTGTATCGTGTGATGTAATTTTCTAATTGTAAGTTGAGGGTTTAGTCGACCTTGTTGTCAAGGTTGATGAGTTCAAAAATAGGTGGTATAGTCATGTAATTTAGGTATCAAGATTGTGTCTGCATTATCAGAGAGTGATTTATGTACGAAGAAGGGATTCATCTTTCAACGTGGTGTACTAAGAAGAGATTGGTGTTACAGTATAAACAAATGTGCTTAACTAGAAATATCATCAGGCATTTGCAGATGTTGTTATTGCAGTTCATTTGATTCCAGATTATTTTCTGATCATTTTGTATGTTAGTGAGACTTCCCTAAGGGTTTTAGCCTTCTGGGTTACTGTATCTTGAGTTTTAAGCTCTAGACAATGTACCTGAATGCTAATACATTCCCCATTGTAATATTTACACATACTACTATAGAGTATCATCTTAATATGGGTAGGTTACCATAGTAGTTTTTCCCTTAACCAAGTTTTCCATGTCAAAATCTTGGTGTTGTGTGTTGTGTTATCTATTTGATTATCTTTTTTGTTGTTGTTGTTTACCGGATTTGTATTTGTGGTTGAGTCTGTTAATCCAGTGAAAATTGATTCACCACCTCCCCCTCTCAGTTTTCCTTCATTGTTGTTGCCAATAGACAAAAGGTATGATCTTTGTAGAGTGCTTCTCAATGAGTTAATGAGCAACCTGAAGAAGATAAAATAAGATAAGAAACATGTCTTCACGTTTGGATCCCTAATTGTTTGTTTAGTGCTTTACTTCATAAATGAGATCCCCTAGAATTGGTAAAGTCCAATGGGCTTATGATAAGTTGGCATCCATGCAAATCAAGGAAGGATTAATAGGTTTGGATGACTATGTAATGCAAAAATCAGCTTTATGGGGCCATTTCAAAACTTTCCAAGTGGCTATGAAAAACAGAGAGAGAATTCCTAAAGAGATAGTAAAAAAGTATGAGAAAATTATTTGTCTTATGGTTTATGAGGATCAGTGTCATATGGAGGAAGTTGAGCCAAGAACTATCTGGATCATGCCCATGGGGTATGAGGTAGATGCAGTCACACTTGATGCATATTCTTAACACCTGTAAGTCAACTGGTGGACCAGAAAGAAGAGAGATTTAGCATTTTCCAAGAGAAGGATCTGGACTTGCATAAGAAGTTGAAAAGAAGAAGAGTGTTGATAGATGGTTGAGTTGGTCTAAATATATGCACTCTCAATCCGGTTAAAGAATTAGGCTATTCACATAATCACATTGATCTTACCAAAAGAATAAATATTAAACCATATGATGATGAGGAACACCCATCAAAAGGAGTGGTTACTCTACCTATTCAAGTGGGACCTGTCAATACTAATGTCACATTCCAAGTCCTAGATTGAGAACTAGGATACAACATGCTACTAGGTCACCCATGGATACACGCCATGCAATCTGTGTCGTCAATTTTTCATCAATGTGTTAAGTTTCCCTATAATGACATTAATATCTCAATACAAGGTGATCCAAACCCATTCAAACACTACAATTTCTTAAGAGAAAGCACTGACAAACAATTCCCTATCAATCAATTAGCTGCTCCCACCTCACAAATGGGATCCTTGAAAATTTTAGATACACGAGCATCATCATCTTGCACCCCTATAGCACCACCCCTACAAATCAAGGATGAAGGGTGTGGAGAAAATTATTATTCTAGAACACTATCTACTGGATAGTTGTCTCTATCTCCTAGGTCCTTTGGGAAAGCACCACCAAATCCAACAAGGCAAGACAAATGAAAAGAAATAATCAGGTATTTAGAATCTTTTTCACTTGTGAGATGGGGAGAGATAAATGAGGACTCTTTGGAGGAAGATGTTAATAACTGGCTATATAGAGAAGAGGAAGACAGCCCCGCAATCAAACCTCCCTTAGATCAGTATGGAAATGGCTTCAAAGTATTGCAAATGAATGGTTACAATGGAACAATAGGCCTAGCAACAAAGGGTCAAGGAATCATAGAACTAATATTACCTTCAAAAAATACAAGGAATAAAGGCCTGGGATATGGAAATATGACACAAAGATCAACACCTAGGAAAGACACCCCAATTATATTGAATATGCCTACTCCAATAGCACCCAATCATACTAGAGTAATTACTGATCTAGAATCTTCTAGTCAAAACAACTTTTCAATAATTGTGTTTACACCATCATCACATGTAAATGTGATAACACAAACCAGCATAGCACCTGGTGAAAATTAAAGTGTAGAGCTCACACCTTAATCTCACGCTGAGGTGTTAATGGAAACTGGTATAGCACTAGCATGTGACTTAGATATCACAAGACTAGAACCTCTCATCCAACAGATGAGTGCCATATTGATAACAGGAGAAGGATCAACAAGTCAGAGAAAAATTTCACTAATCATCAATGTTGCAAAAACTTCACTTCCTCCCATCAAGAAAATTGAAGAACCTTATGAAGAAGGAACAAACATATACACATATGTTGAAATAGAAACTGATTCCCATGTGGTGTAGGAGCACCTTGCAAGATTTGAAGAAAATTTGAGCAATGAAGGCTCTTAGAAGTGTTTATAGGTTCTTTGAATAATTTTATGTTACAATAAGGTCTTTCAATACCATTTGAGTTGTTTTGATTAGCCATGTAAGGCTTTGATGTCATTTTGTAGTGTGAACTCCATAGGACCTATTTCGTCAACCATGGTCAAATGACATCCAACATGCCTAAATGAGGCAAGAAATGTATTTTGGCTTCTATGTGGCCTATTTTTCAAGTTTATGATGTGTCCTAATAGGTTACATAAGCAAAATTCATAGGTTGTGAATTTTTTGCAAAGTTGTCAAGCTGGATGACAACTTTTGTTATCACTTTGTAACTAATCTCCCTGCAACGACTACCTAATTCAAATTTTAGTTGGATTTAGTTGATGAGGTTGGATAAAGCTTGTTTAATATTTGGAGGTTGAGAAGAATGATGATTATGAATTTTGGTTGTAAGACAGTGATCAAATTTCAATAAACACTCAGAAATTTCCATAAATCTGTTGTAACAGTGCTATGTACGGCCATATTACGGACCCCATGTGAAATATAAATTATTTACTTGAGTATACATACATGTTTATGATCATTTGGATTTGATTTGGCAGGAACATATTGTGTAATAAGGAAGATATCTGCATTTTTGTAATAGGCAGTCTGAAAACCCTCCAAAACTAGGGTTTCTAAGGAAATATCTTCTTAACCCCACATTCCTCTAGCCAAATTGGCTCAAAATGTGAGGAATGGGAGGGGAAAAAAATTACATTAAGATTCCTTAAGTTTCCGAGTGGGCCATTGAACTGGTGGAATTTGGGATCATGCCCTAGGTTAGGCATCCTCATGTGACTAGCTTGTTTAACTGCTAAAAATTGTGCAGGGGGTAAAACTAAGTGTGTTAGACCCTATATGACTATTTATTTAATGTTTTGGGATGTATTAAAACCTATTCCAAGCATTAGTGTCATTGTACTAGGCCATTGGTATGTGGTTGCTTTGCAAAAGTGGCCTAAAAGCCCTTTTAACCATCCTGTAGCAACAGTGTTTGACCCATCAAATGCAAGAGTTGGGTTCTAAGTTTTGGCAGTTTTTTGTGTCATCATTGGAGGAATAAAAAAGTGTCAATATTATTTGGTATCATGAGGAGGATTTCCAATTTCTGCCTTAAAAGTCAAAATAGGGCTACTAGGAGTAGGCGTCTTGTTGAGGGCGGCCATTTTTATTACATCTGTACAAACAAAAGGGTGTTGTTTGGGTTGTAATCAGTGTTCCTTGTATTAGTCAAGTGGTTATATAGGGTCCATACCTATTTTAAATGTTGGTTGTATTGTAAACCAAGTAGCCATAGGTGGCGATAGGAGAGTTGGTGTCAAGAATAGTTTTGATGTGAGAAGTTGTATCTCCATGAGTAGTTCATGGATATAGTGGGGTCCCATTAAGAAAAGGAGAGTGTAGAGGAGTCCTTTCATGTTGCTATCAAAATTTTCCAAGAATCCATGTGCATGTTGAGACCTTAGTTGAGGGTCTAGTGGATTGAGTTTGTGTGAGAAGCCTTTGTTCCTCAGGGCTCTACATCACCATGAATATGAATGGATGTCTCCCCATATCAGCAACAACTATGCAGTAGATGTCTTATGACCATCAACTACCTATTTAAAATGGTATCATTTATGAAGATGAGGTAATATATGCCAATTCCTGGAGGCACCATTTTGATACCAGACCATATATGATATCAATAGCACCCCATTCTGATGAAGGTAGATACCTTTGCCTAATGTATCCACATCTGATAGACTAGGGGAAACAAGAAAAACCACACCTATATTGGTTCAAAAATGATAAGGCTATAACATAATTCTTGGGTGCATGAGAAGGATTAGCATATGGAGACCATAAAGCTATGTTTTCAATTGACATAGATAGAACTGCATATTTTGGAGAGGCAAGTTCATCCTCCACTCAAGAAGACCCTGAAGAACATGAAGATGCATGCAAAGGTATATTGGCTGATCTCCCAATTGATCAAGAAAGATCAGCATTGTTGGTAGAGAAGACAGAAGAAGTCAACATTGGGTATGCCAAAACACTATGCAAGATACACTTGGCCCAATCTTTAAGACCTAAGGAAAAGGAGAAATTTATCCAATTCTCTAAACAAAGGCCAATAAATTTTTCTTGGTCATATGTTGACATGCCAGGGATAGATTTGAAGCTTGTTCTACATCATTTCCCATTGTTGTCAAGTGCAAACCCTTACAAACAAAAACTCTAGAAAATGCTTCCACAAATAGCCTTTTTATTAAAAGTAGAATTATAGAAACTCCTAGATGTGGGCTTGATCAGGCCCATAGACTATGTATAATGGATCTCCAATTTGGTGCTAGTGACTAAACCTATTAGGGGCATTAGAATATGCACTAATTTCAAAGACTTGAATAAGGCATGTCTAAAATATGACTTCCTTCTCCCAAAAATCAATGCGATCATAGACTTAACTGCTAGAAATACAATGCTATCATTCATGGATGGTTTCTTTGGGTATAACCAAATCACAATTGCACCAGAAGACCAACATAAAATAGCATTCACTTGTCCATGGGGGACATACTATTGAAACATGATGCCATTCAATCTAAAGAATGTTGGTGCCACTTACCAAAGGACCATGACAACTTTGTTCCATGACATGATACATGATATCATGGAAGATTATGTTGAAGATTTGTTAGGAAAATCCAAAACTATAGAAGACCACCTTGATGTTCTTGCCAAAAATTTTAATAGGCTAGAAAATTTAATGTCCGATTGAATCCAAAGAAGTGTTTCTTCAAGGTAATAGCTATCAAATTCTTGGGATTCATTGTATTTAATAGAGGTATTGAGGTGGATCCTGCAAAATTCAAAGCCATCCTAGAAATACCATCACCATCCACACTCAAAAAGTTGAGGATCTTTTATCCATCATTTACTAACAATTGTTTTTGGTTAATTGAGTCAAGTGATAAAAAATGATATTCTGGCATATTCAAAAAGATTGACTAAACTTCATCATCTTGCATTTATTATTATTTATCATATAGTGGCATTCATTATCATATTATCATTAGTACCATTCATTATCATTTAGTTGCATTCATTATTAGTTATATTGACATTTGTCAATTATATTCTGTTAACCTTAGAGGATCCAGTTAATACTGAGAGGGGGGTTGAATTAGTATTAACAACAAATTCAAATTTGAAACTCAACATTATAAAACTTTCACCAAATCAAACAATAACCATCAACAAAACCATTTACTATTACCGATATCTATTGATAATCATCTGCTAATCTGATTTATCAAGTCTTCACATTAAGTGTTCATTAACCATGCATTAACTAAAAATAAAACATAATAGCACATAAAAACATTCACCGTATGAACACAATGTTTTTCACGTGGAAACCCAAATAGGGAAAAAACACGGTGGGAATTGGTACCCAAAAAAATTGTGCACTCTTTCGGAATGTGCCCTATTAGGAGCTTACAAATATGCCTTGTTAGGAGAAGACCTTGTTAAAAGTCACCCAATTAAGGGATTTGGATGATGAGACCTGTGAGGAGCTTTGACCTATTAGGATCAACCTCGCAAGAGGATTTAGAACTCAGATGTTGAGACACCTTGTTAGGGGATTTACAATGTAAGGAATGTTAGGACCTACCCGGTTAAGGGATTTTGACTGCTGCAACTGTTAGGGAATAATAGTGAATTATCTGGGTATAGCACTTAACTGCTTGCTTGATCAAATCCAATTCTGCTCCAAATCTGCTACACTCTGGCAAATCTCGCACTTTGGTTCGGCTTCACACTTTCTCAAAATGACTGACACAACAAACATCAACTAAATCGACATAAATAACCTTTACAACTAGGTCGGTTACTAAACCCTAGATACATCAATAATTTACAATACCAATCATCTCAGATCATATCAAATCATCATACAGATCATTACAACATTTTATTAGACAATATCAAGTGTTAAGTGATCGTAAATCATCACAGTAACTCGATTTGATAAAAATCCAAACCCTTAGAACACTCTTCTAAGCACTTCATTATTTCCCAATAAATTCCATCTTCAAATGCGCCAAAATAGCAATTCATCCATCTACACAGGTTGTGCCACATCACCTCAAATATTTGAACTTGATGTAGATCACCGTCAAACCAAAAATCATTACTGGTTAAGAGAATTCTTTACCGGTCCTTAAACCCTTCTTAAACCCTAGCAAAAATACAATAGAAATCATAAACATGACTTCCGGTAACCAAAACATGATGTGGTTCTGGTCAGATACATATTACAATGATACAAACTCACATTCCAAACTGCAACACTATAATTATCACCAATCACCAGATCTAATCAAAACATTTCCTCATTTACCAGTTAAGGTCCTAATTCCTAGTTTCTTGTTTCTTTACCAGAAAGCTCTCTCTAGTAGACCAAAAAGACTAAGATGATTGTTCCTTTCAAGTACCAGAATATCCTTTTCACCACTACCAAGTGATTCTCCTTGGGATCCTTCTGAAATCTAGCAACCAAACCAACAACATGTATAATATCAGGCCTACTGTGAACAGCATAATGCAACTTACCAATCATGGACCTGTATTCTATTTCATCAACAGAGGGTGAATCATCTTATTTAGACAATTTACAACCTATCACCGTCGGAGTACCAACTGGTTTACAATCCTCCATGCCAAATTTTTCAACACTTTCTTTACATACTTACTCTGACAGATAAGTATTCCACCATCTGATTTCTAGACCTACAACCCAATGAAAAACTTAATCTCACCAATAAGAGACATCTCAAATTATTTCTTCATCTCCTCAGCAAAATCCATACATAAATCATCATCTCCTCAGCAAAATCCATACATAAATCATCATCACCTCCAAAAATTATTTCATCTACAAATACTTCAGCTATCAACACTCTATCTCCATCAGTCTTAAGATATATGTTATTGTCCTAACTTGTATGCTAGAATCCTATCTTGATCAGGTGTGCATGAAATTTTTCATACCATTCTCTTAGTGTTTTCTTCAATCCATACAGTGCCTTATGTAACATGCAAACCATATCTTTATCCTCAGACAAAGAAAATCCATCCAGTTGTTCTATGTACACTTCTTCCTTAAGGATGCCAATAAGAAAAGCATATTTAACATCCATCTGGTAGACCTTAAAGCCTTTGAATACAACATAAGCAAGTAACATTCTTACTCCTTCCAATATTTCCACTGGTGCAAAGTTTTATCCATAATCCTCACAACCTTGCCTTCTTCGTTCAACTTGTTTCTAAAGACTCATTTAGTGCCAATCACATTCTTGTCTTCCAGTCTAGGAACAATTGTTTGTGTCTTGTTCTTCTCTATCTGATCCAATTCCTCATTCATAGCATTAAACCAATCATCATCCTTCAATGCCTCTCTTACTTTTTTAGGCTCAATAGTTGAAATGAGATAGGAGTTTTCTCTGATTTCCCTTCTTGTTTGTACACCAGCATTTTTATCTCCAGTAATTTGGTCTTTTGAATAATTCAGTCTAACATATCTTGGTATTACCGGTTCTAGTGTTGTGCCTTCTGCTTCATGTTCTTCATCTTCGTCATCACTTTCTTTATTTACCAGTTGAGCACCTATTTCTGCATCTTCTAGCTCATCATTCTTTCGCACTTCCAGTTCAATAAACACAAGTTTTTTTTCATCTTTCTCAGGTTCAGATCTGCTGGTCTCATCAGATTTCTTAGAGAGTTCATCTACCTTCACATTTGCACTCTCAATGATTTTTTTGTTCTCTTGTTATAACATTTGAAAGCCTTACTCCTTGTAGAGTAACCAAGAAAAATAACTTCATCACACTTTCCATCAAACTTTCCAGTGAAATCAACATATTTAATGAAACATTTACTCCCAAAAATTTTAAAGTTACTTACATTAGGAGTATTGCCATGCCATAATTTATAAGGTGTTTTATTGTTACCTCTCTTGACAAGTACTTGGTTCAAAGTGTAAACAGTAGTGCTAAGTTACTAACTGCTTCTCTCCAAAACATTTTCAGTACTTCACCTTGAATCAACATGGTTCTAGCAACTTCAAAAATTGTTCTATTCCTTCTCTCTATTATCCCATTTTGTTGTAGATTTCTAGAAGCTGACATCGGCCTCTTGATTCCATGTTCATCACAGAACTTCACAAACTCATCAGAAGTAAATTCTCTAGCCCGGTCATATCTCAAACATTTCAAATTTTTCTCAGTTTCTTTCTCAACTAAATATTTGAATGCTTTGAATTTACTAAATGCCTCGGACTTTTCTCTTAGAAAACTTACACACATCATCTTGGAAAAATTATCAGTGAAAATCATGAAATATCTATCACCATAATAGCTCTTAGTCCTCATATGACCACAAAGATCAGTATGAACCAAATCTAGAATATTTACTGAAGAGAAAGACTTACTCTTAAAAGATATAGAAGTCATCTTACCCATCTGACAATCCTTACATAACACATTATCTTATTTAACAAGCTGGGGCATGTTGGCATTGCACACTCCAATGAGAATTGTAGGTGATTGAAGGTATTGTCATTGATGGCAACCTTGCAATCTTATGGCACCAGCAGGCACTGGCACCAGTAGACTCTACACCGGTAGATAGTTCACTGGCAGCGACAAGGATGTTTACTGGCACCCTAGCCGACATAACTTTTTTTATTGTTTATTGTAATTAATTGTAATATCTTTTTGTAAGTTGACATGGCATATTGTAATAAGACTCATATATAAGTATGAGATCTTGTAGATCATTTTGTAGAGAGATGATAAGATGGATATGTAAAGCGAATACTAAGGCAGATCTTGTAGAAAGGTTTATGGTTATTGTATGAGCTTCAACCGGTACTGAACCTGGCATAGTAGATGCTTTTTGTAGCAATACATTATATTGGATTCTCATAATCCATTTTGTAAGTCAGTGAGACTTCCTTTTGTATTTGAGCAGTGAGCTCTAGGCAGTTGGCCTTCCTGCATGTGTAGGTACACTATTGTAAGTAATATACATTCATTGGCCAGTGAGTGAATATTATGGGTCACAAATACCACTGAGGTTTTTCCCACACCGGGTTTCCTTGCCAAAAATCTTGTGTTATGGTGTGCTTTCTATGTTGTGTTTATTGTTCATATTTATTGCATTAATTCTTGTTTACCGGTACATTGTTTTGGAATGCAAATTACTTAATAAGGTAAGAAAATCTATAAACTAGTTAGATACTAATTCACCCCCCCTCTCAGTATCTTTGAGAATCCTAACAATTGGTATCAGAGCCTGGTCCTCTATTTTCAAAAGCCTAATAGCTTGAGGGAGATTTTGACACCGGTACAGATGGAAAACTTAAGAAAGCAATTGGAAATAGCTCTTGCAGATTATGACGCAGAAAAGTTGAAAAATATCAACTTGAAGATGATCTGAAGGCTGCACAGGAATTCATTCAAGGACTTCAGGAGAATCTCACTATTGCTAGAAGAAAAAAAAGAGAACTGCATGAGAAGATACAAAATGATGATGATGAAAAGGAAACTCTTAATGATCTTGTAAGCAAGATGAGGCAAGAAAACATGACCTTGAGGAATGAGATGCAAGACATGACTATGAGATTTTGTAAAGACATTGAAGATAGAAAGAAGAATTAAGATGACTTGACTAGGAGACTCAATGATGCTAGAAATGAAAATCTAAGACTCAATCATGAAAATGATATGTTGAAGACATATCTGATTCACAAGGAACATGATAAAACTGAGCTTATGAGACAGAAGGAATTTTTGGAAATTGAGTTGGCTACTACAAACCAACACAAAGAGAAATTAAAGAAAAGTTTAGAAGAACTTGATGATATGCTGAAAAGTCAGAAACCTAATGGAGACACTAATGGACTTGGATTTGAAGTTGGTGAAAGCTCTGGTACTACAAACAATCATGATCATAGCAAACCGGTAAGACAACCTAATACCTACAAATTCAATGGGAAATGCTTTAACTGTAACAAGTATGGTCATAGAGCAAATCAGTGTAGATCTAGAAACTATCAGAACACTAATACACCCACCAGTCAATGTTCTAAATGCAAAAGAATTGGTCATAATTCAGAAAATTGCAGAATCAATGTAAGATGTTATGTTTGTGGAAGATTTGGACACCTATCTAATCAATGTAGAACACATACCGGCATAGGATACGGAAAGGCTATTCAGAAGAACAATGTGACATGTTATGCTTGTAACAAAATTGGACATATTGCAAAATTTTGTAGAAGTAAGACTTCACAGGCAAATAACAAAGAACCTAGTTTGAAAGGCAAAGAGAAGGTTGATGAGGTAAAGCAAGAATTTTCAAAACAATGGAATAGAAAGAGAGATCAAAATGTTGATGAGACTATTCCTTCACCAGTAGAACAGAGTATTACTCTACCGGTAGGAGATTCTTCGTCTAACTGAAAAGAAACCTTTTGGGGATATGGCATCAAATTGAAAATCATGCAACTTTACCCTCAGTTGCTAGTGAGAAGATGAACTTCTTCTTTACCAGCAAATGTGTTAAGTCTCACTTAACCAATAGGCATTTATTGTGGTAGTTGAAGGAAAAGACATTATAAATCAGTGTTTTTCACTCTTTTTCATTCACCAAGTATTCAAATTTCCTAAGAGCACGAAAAACCCGAGCGAAGGCATCCACAGCGAGAAGTAAAGCAAAATCTTTCAAGCATCCAAACCTAAAAGGCAGATTAAGGTATTTATCAATGGCTTCCTCCTCTGCTCCTAAATTCATTGCAAACCCTATTGTTATTGAAGTGGTTAAACGCCCTAGGCCTGTATTCAAGATCATTCACGAAGTAGCAAAACAAGATGATACCCTAGGTGCATTTTCTAAAATCCCTAAAGGAGTTGCATATGCAGAAGACCCAAGAATTTGCATACATTGCCATATTGAGGAACTAGGTTCAGATGAAATTATGAAAATGTATAAAAATGTGATTTGTGATGAAAGTGGAATTGTAAAACATAAGGTTATTGAAACCCTAGGTTTTGTGGAAATCCTTGACATTCCAGAATTTCCTAAGTTGTGAGGATTGTACTTAGTAGAGTTCATTGAGAATTCTTTTGGTTAGACTCTATCCATAAGATCACTAGAGAAGCAGTTAAGGCTATGACTGGCTTACCTTCCACCGATAGCAGGCCAGATAAGACCAAGAAAGTTTCAAACAACATAGTGATGACTTTAATTAGTGCAACCTATGACAACAGATCCCTAAGAGTTAATGATGTGAAAGATGATAATGTTAGATTCATTAGCATGATCTTAGGATACAAAACCACACATGCTAACTGACTGAACTCAATTTCCAGTTTATGTATCAAGAGTGCATATGATATGGTCAACAATGATCCTAAGATAGATGTATGTGAGTGGTTGAAAGATGAATTGATTGATAATTTGAAAAAAATCAAAGGAGATAAGAAAGGTACTTTCAGATTTGGCAATCTTCTTGTATTCCTAATGCTATATATTACAAAAGAAGTTCCGAGTATAGGCAGGAAAGACTTTGGTTATGACATATCAGTAGGTAAACAACTATTGGATATCTTCACCGGCATGGGAACAGATAGGGAAAACAAAATAACTGAATATTTCCAAGCATTTAAGGCTAAAATGAAGACTAGGGAAAGATTACCTCAGAGTATTGTAGAAAAGTATCAAAAAGGAAGAAAGATGAGATCTGGATGGAAGTAGTTCTTCCTAGAATTGTTTGGGTGACAAAGATGGATTATGAGGCTGATGTGAACATTATTGAGACATATGCCAAAGCCCTACTTGAAACCCCTAGAGAACCAGAGGAAAAGGTGTTTGGTAATGTTGAAACCATTAAAAGTGGGGTGCAAACACTGAAATAGAGAAAAAGAAGGGAGAAATATATCTGAAGTGCATCTAAGTAGGTTAAAGAGATAAAGGAAAATGTAATGAATATCACTAGTATCAAAGAAAGTGATTTGGAAGGTTTACAACCAGAAGCTCACATCTCACCGGTTGGAACTTCATCAAAAAGTGATAGCCCAGCTGAGTTTAAAAGAGTAGATAGGAAGAGAAAACCTTCACCAGTACCCTCTCCTCCTCCTAAGAAAACTAGGACAACAAGGCAGAAACAACAAGCAATAAGGCCCCCAGCTAAAAAGATGACACCCGGGAAGAAAAAGGAAAAATAGGTTATCCCTCCTCTTGACAATCTATTGAATGAAATAACAGATGATGGAAATTTATCAAATGTTAGAAAATTATATGATACATTTACCAATGAAGAAAAGGAAAGCATAGAAAACAGTATCATCTTACACCTAGACATTTATAAGAAAGTTTTGATAGAGGTGGTAGATGATTTACCTAGTGATTTGTATAGGCAGCTTGATGCTAAAAGGATAGCCATTATGGAACTAGACAAGAAAATAAAGATTGAGAAACTGTCAATTGTTCACCATGTTAAATCAGTTGAGGAAATTAATGAGATGATCAGCGAAGCTAACAGAATAGTATTTTCTAGTGGTCACCGGCATGTAAGTCTAACGGTTGGCAAAGTTAATGAGATATCAGAAGAGACAATAGATAAATGGGACATCTTCTTTGTGGAGAAGGAGAAACAAGAAGAACTAAAAAGACCTAAAGCTTTTAAGGTATACCAAAAAGATAAAGATAAGGGTAAAGGCAAGGTAGGTGGACTACCAAATATAAAAGTGACAAACAATTTGCCACCTCCTTCTGAGACTCCACATGAGGATACAAATCTTGAACCAAAAATCTTGTACACAATGAACATTGATACTCAGGAGGTCAATATTGTGGTTGATAAGGAGACCACTGGTGAGAAGAAATATGTGGCTACTGAGCCACCGACTAAAAATGTTGAGGTAGAGACACATGCAGAACAAATAGTGGAACATATTGAGATTGGAATGATGACTGATACCATTGATGCAAACATTGAAAAACCAACAGATGAGATACCAGCTGCAGAAAATACAGAGAAACCTACTGAATCACCAGTAGTGGATAGTGCAGAGGTGCAGACAGAGAAACCAATTGTGGATACCACAGAGAAACCATCAGAAAAACCAGCAAAAGAGAGCACAGTGAAACCCACTGAGAAACAGGTAGAGAAAAAGGTTGAGTCACAGGTACATATAGAGACAGTGCCACTGACAACAACTAAGAAGCCTAAACCTTTACTGATAGAAATGTAGACACAAACTGACCCACCAGAGGTCGAGGCAAGAAAAGTGGTTGCTCACACCGGCAACATGGATATTGTTAAGGTAATTGGACAATCATCTGATACTTCCATGACTGAATTCAGACCAACAAATGTAACTGAGGTATTATTGGATTCTATTAAGAAAATTACTGATTGCAATGCATTGGCCTATAAGGCTATAGATGATACCATCCCCATTCTTAAATTTATTGCACCCAAGTGCAATGTAGAAAATAAATATTCCTTGAGTCAATTAGACATATTGTTTAAGTACATCACCGGCAACACATTGACCGTTGATCAAATAAATGAAGAGACATTTAAAGAGAAAATGGATAAGGAAAAAGAGAAATTCTTTGATGAGACAATAAAGAAGTGCTTGGGATACATTGATACCCTCTTACCGGCACTAAGTAAAACAACAATGGAGTTTAAGGAACTATATAGAGATACATGTAAGACAAATCTTTTGACAGTGGATATCGATAAGGAGATCAACAAAGTAGAAAAAGAAATAAATGATATAGCTGACAATATCATTGGTTCATCAGAACCAATATCAATTATAGAATAGGAGATAGCTAGATTTGAGGAGAAACTTGAGAAATTGGAAAAGGAGAAGGAAAGAATAAAAGGCAAAAGAACTTAAATGTAGGCTCAGTCCTAAATTGGATAACCTCATCTCTTTGAGGAAAGAGATCTGAGGCACTTGTTTAGTAACATAAGACACCAGAAGAGAAAATGCATCACCTCACCGGTATAATTCAAATAATAGAGGCAGCATTGAAGGACAGTGGCAGGTTCACTCAAAGCCTAAATTTGGTATTAGCAAACCTATTTCAGATTGTAACCAACCAGTTATAAGGTTTGAGCTAAAATTGCACTCAATTGACATTTTGACAGCCTTTGTCATTGATGTCAAAGGGGGAGTAGTAGAGAAAAGAAAAATCCAATGACTTAGAGATCATCTGCTCAGGGGGAGCACACAGTTTTGGTAAGATTTTCACAGACTTCAATTTTTTTGATATAATTTTGAATTTTTCTCATGGGTGTTGCCATTAATGCCAAAGGGGGAGATTGTTGGCATTGCACACTCCAATGATAATTGTAGGTGATTGAAGGTATTGTCATTGATGGAAACCTTGCAATCTTATGGCACCGGTAGGCACCGGCACCGGCAGACTCTACACCGACAGATAGTTCACCGACAGCGACAAGGATGTTTATCAGCACCCTAGCCAACAGAACTTTGTTTATTGTTTATTGTATTTAATTGTAATATGTTTTTGTAAGCTGACATGGCATATTGTAATAAGACTCATATATAAGTATGAGATCTTGTAGATCATTTTGTAGAGAGATGATAGGATGGATATGTAGAGTGAATACTAAGGCAGATCTTGTAGAAAGGCTTATGGTTATTATATGAGCTTCAACCGGTACTAAACCTGGTATAGTAGATGCTTTTTGTAGCAGTACATTATATTGGATTCTCATAATCCATTTTGTAAGTCAGTGAGACTTCCTTTTGTATTTGAACAGTGAGCTCTAGGCAGTTGGCTTTCCTGCATGTGCAGGCACACTATTGTAAGTAATATCCATTCATTGGCCAGTGATTGAATATTGTGGGTCACAAATCCCACCAAGGTTTTTCCCACACTAGGTTTCCTCACCAAAAATCTTGTGTTATGGTGTGCTTTCTATGTTGTGTTTATTGTTCATATTTACTGCATTAATTCTTGTTTACCGGTACATTGTTTTGGAATGCAAACTACTTAATAAGGTAAGAAAATTTGTAAACCGGTTAGATATTGATTCACCCCCCCTCTCATTATCTTTGGGAATCCTAACAGGGCAAACCTCTCACAATACTTGATTTACTAACATTTATCAAATTGTCAAAATTCACATGACAAAACCTCTTGTGCCATAACCAGTTGTCTTCAATCTTTGCGACCAAACAACTATTCACATTAGTATTCAGATGAAAAAGATTACCTCTTGTCTTCTTTCCAGTAGCAATCAATTCTCTATTACTTCCAAGAATCCTACACACTCCACTTCTAAATTCTAGAAGATAACCCTTATCATTTAATTGACCAAAACTCAAAAGGTTATGTTTTAATCCATCAACCCAAAAGACATCATCTGCATTGCTTTTTCCATTTAGTGAAATAGATCCTTTACCTTTAACCATGTAGGGTGAGTTGTTTCCAAACCTTACTACACCTCCATCAAATCCTTCAAGGGATAAGAACTTGTTCCTATCACCAATCATGTGGTGTGAGCAACCACTATCTATTATCCATTCATCACTGCTATCCATGTGAGACACCAATGCCTTTTCATCAGTTGGATCTTCCTTCATAGAAACAAGCACTTTCTCCTCATTGTTATCTTCTTATGATTCTTCATCAGTTACTTCTTCATCAACTGCAACATAGCATTGTTTCTTGCTTTTTCCTTTGAATTTATTAAACTTCTCTTTCTTATCAATGTTAGGACAGTTAGCAGCTATGTGTCCAATTTTATTGCAAGAGAAACACTTCAAGGGTAATTTACCTTTATACTTACCAATGCCTCTCGGTAATCTCCTAGCTAATAATGCCTCAAACTCCATCAGACCATCTTCATTATCATCCTCATCTCTGCTACTACCATGACTAGACCTACAGTCATTATTATGATAAATATATTTTCCTTTCCTTAAAGATGTACCGGTTATAGAAGCTTTAAAAGCAAATTCAAACAGTTTTGAAATACTATTATCAAAGTTGTTTAACTCAAATGCAGTCAACTTTCTAATAAGATAATGAATAGTGACTTTATCTTTAGAATTAGATCTCAGCTCTTGAATTGTAGAAACTTTAATAGCATATTGTGGTAGGAGAGTTCTAAGCATGTTAGGACCTACCTGGTTAAGGGATTTTGACTACTACAGCTGTTAGGGAACAACAATAAATGATGTGGGTATAGCACTTAAGTACTTGCTTGATCAGATCCAATTCTAATCCAAATATGCTACACTTTGGCAAATCTCTCACACTCTGGTTTGGCTTCACACTCACTCAAAACCATAGACACAACAAACATCAACTAAATCGACATAAATAACCTTTACAACTAGGTTGGTTACTAAACCCTAGATACATCAATAATTTACAATACATATCATCTCAGATCATATCAAATCATCATACAGATTATTACAACATTTTACAAGACAATCTCAACCGTTGAGTAATCGTAACTCATCACAACAACTCGATCTGATACAAAGTCAAACCATTAGAACACTCTTCTAAGAACTTCGTTGTTTCTCAAGAAATTCCATCTTCAAAAGCACCAAAATAGAAAATCATCCATCTACATGGTTTGTGCCACGTCACCTCCAATATTTGAACTTGATGTAGATCACCGCCAAACCAAAAATCATTACCGATTAAGAGAATTCTTTATCGGTCCTTAAACCCTTCTTAAACCCTAGCAAACATACAACATAAATCATAAACATGACTTCTAGTAACCAAAATATGATGCGGTTCTGGTCATATACATATTACAATGATACAAACTCACATTTCAAACCACAACACTTCAATCATCACCAATCGCCAAATCTAATCAAAACATTTCCTCGTTTACCGATTAAGGTCTAAATTCCCAGTTTCCTCTTTCTTTACCAGTAAGCTCTTTCTGGTAGACCAAAAAGACTAAGATGACAAAATACAACATAGTAAACATCAGTTACCATCAATGAAAACACAAATAACTGATCAAATTCATCTAATCATGCAATCTCAATCTCTTCATCACAATGCCATCACAAACAGTCCTTTATTGGTTCAGTCATCATTCTTCATCTACATCAGTTATGCCAATCATGCCAACACATTCATTATCATATAGGTTCATTATTACATCTCATAATAAAAGATCAACACATTCATTTATTAGGTTTCATTCATATAGATCATATTATGGACGAGGAAAATAGGAATTAGTTCAAAATACGAAACACATGCAATTTATGTAAGCTAATCACAGAAACTCAAATTGTATACTAATATTCCTAATCCTACTAACAGAATAACTCAAACAAAATACCAAACGCATGCAAACCATTCATTATTCCTTCAGGTAGACCTCATTGCTCTTCCTATAAATTCTATTATAGATATGTTGCTCTTGAGAAGCCAGGTGCATGAAACTAATAAAGAGAAGGGGATTGATATGCGAACCTTACTCAGAATATGTGATTAAAGATGATTGCTAATTGTTGGCTACTAATAATGGAATAGACAAAAATGATAGAGTTAAGCTATTTGCAAACTAGATGTTTGGACAAACTAATAGAATAATAATGCCAAAGTTAGATGCTAATACTGATAGAATAAAATTACTTATAAGTTAGAATAAATGATTGAAGGGGAGTCCTCAATTTATAGAAAATTGGAGACTCGATGGATGGGAAGGATTGAAAAGATTATTGATCATGTGGACAGATGAGATTGAATGCACGATAGAGATGTAATTTAGGGAAGGATGAAGGAGAAGAAGGAAAAAGCGATGACATTGCAAAAAAGAAGATTTTTGGGGATGCATATCTCATTTTTGAATTAAAAAATTGAAATTAATGAGATATTTAAGATTTTCAAAAATCAAAGACAATAAATGAGACAAAGTTGCCATTTTTTGAAATTGGGAAAATATATTCAACTGAAAAATTGAAAAAATAGATATTACTCTCATGTGAGAAGATAATTAGGAAAATTAAATAAATAAAGATATTTATTTAATTTGAAGACATAATTAGATAATTGAATAATTAAAATGAATTATTCAACTATAGGATAAAATGAATGAACCTTTAATTAATCAATTAAAATTGTTTAATGAAAGGGGATAAATCAAAATTAATCAAATAATGCAATATTATTTAATTAATTTTAAAAGGGAAAGGGTTTGATTGCAAATTAGGGTAGAATAATTAGTAAAAAGGGGCTTAATTAATTAATGAATTAATTAAACCTAAAAGGGCACGTTAGTCAAACTAACGTCTGAAGACCTTACTGAGATCATAATTAAGTCAATTTGGGTCAAAATAGATGAAATTGGAAAGAATGGGAAATTTTGGATGGGAAATGAGACGATTTGAGTCAAAAGCTACAAATTAGGGCAAACTGGGTAAAACTAGCAATACTGAGTAAACCGATTTGCAATGGGTTACCGGATGGAGAAGGGACAAATACGACACCATGGGACTGGAAAAGAGGGAAAAATGAATCTTTCACATATTACTGGGCAGGAAAGGGGATCCAATGAGATTGAAAATGGAAGGCAGGAAGCGGTGAAACCCTAAAAAGCAAGCCTAAAAACCATAAAACCAAGATGGAGAAAACGGTCCAAACGGACACTGCCAGAGTGAGAGGGAAAAAATCCAATGCAAGGGGTCTAAAGAAAAGGTCAAAATACAACTTTCACATATGACCAGGTAGGAAAGGGGAAGAATCTAAATAGGTGTGAAAAATGCTAAACGGGAGGGTCAAATTAGGGGCAAAAAACCCTAATCGGGATGCAATTAGGCAAAATATCACTGAAAACATGACAAGCAAATGAACTAACAAAAAAGGGATGAGGTTAATGGTAAAGTGAAATCCCAAACCCGAAATGGGAAGGCAATGGAACAAACTAATCAAGGAACAGATGGGACAGGATCGTGCGATAAGGTTAAAAATGGAGAATGAAGGTGATGAAGATTCTAAGTGTCTAAATTTTGCCCTTCTTTGAGACAATGCAATTCAAAGCATTATTTCAAAGAAAAATGAAAAAAATAAATCATGCCCCAACAAACCAAAGGATGTAGATAAGATTCCCCCTCAAGAAACTGTTTATGTATGAAATAAATGAATGATCTCTCGAAAGAAGAGAAGAATGTTAGATGAAAGAGGAAAAATTATGAAAGAGAAAAAAAAAGTTTGTAAGAAGAAAAAAGACAAGATGAGGACCAATTATAATGATGAATCCTTTCTTTCATTTGTTCACCTTTGGCAATAGAGAGATTTATTTAATATGGAAAATGGATACATCGCATTGTGACATATATATGATCTCAAAGTGATAATGTTATCCTTTTAAAAATGGGACAGATAAACATTGTAGACAAGGAATGTGTCCATGATGTGTTCTCAAAAATGGGGTTGTATGTCAAGGGTCAAGGTATGTGCAATAGTCATAAAATGATGGAACCAACACACCCAAGATGGACATTTGTCAAAACATCATGAACAACATCCCACAAATAGAAAACAATAATTAAAAAAATCATGAACCATCATAGCCACTCTCATCACTCAGTGATATCCTCGAGTAGCATAGGAACATGATCAAAGATAAATCAATAAAGATAAGACTCGCTAGACCAAGCAAGTCAACCATCATTAAGATCTTGATTTAAAAGATGATAGTTTGATTGATAGGATGATCATGATTTCTAGTTTCAAGAGTGAAGTACCCCGTTTAAGATGAACCTTGTTTGGTTTCAAGTATACTACAGTCTATATAAGACACATGATGGTCAGACAAAGGACAAGTTGATAGGTTGATTGATGTGACATGTTGATCTGATTGATTTCTAACTGGATTGATAGGTTGTCTGTTGATAAGTGATTTGATAAGTGCAGTGTTATGAGTTTTCCATTGTATCTACTCAAATATCTATCTGTTGCAAAGGACAAATTTATTAATGAAAGAAGATTATGGACAAATGATTATATGATTATTGCTTGGTTCTTTTTATTGTTTTTGAAATTTTTTAGGGTTTTATGGTTATTTGATTTTTTTGGAGTTTTCTTCAAGACGTTATTTGGATGTTTTTGGAGTTGATTTTGAAGACATTATTTGGATGCTTTTTATTTTTTTAAGGACTTTTTACAATTTTTTAGGATTTTTGCAGGATCATTTTGTAAGTTTTAGGATTTTTCAGGACATTAGGCTATGTAGATGTTGCATCCTTCATTTACATAGTGAGGAATCCATCGATTAATCATGATAAAGAAGATGCCCCTAGTGTCTAGCAAGGCAAGGACATCATGGATGGATGAATGGATTGGTGGAATGGAAGTGGATAGAGGAAAGATAATGGGAGCTTATGATGGCATTGAAGCTACTTTGATTATCAAGGACTATCAGATGATGGGATAACATGTTTTTTCCAAGATAAGGCACTAGACATAACAATATAAGGTGATAGCATGGTGCATTGGATGGTGTATGGTCCATATGAAGGGACATGTCAAGGTTTTTTGAAAAAAAAAAAAACATTTTTCATCCTTATTCTATATCAAGGTCAATGGTGGATTAGGGGGATAACAAGAGGACATGGATGTGATAAACAAGATCAAAAATGGACAAGGGATATGAATAGGATCAGAGCATGATAAGGGAACCAATATGGATAAAAGGGATGTGGACAAGGTGAAGTGGATAGGACATGTGGTGCTTAGGAAGATCCTTAGCCTTTTCAAGATAAAAGATGGAAAAGGAGATATGGATGCAAATAAGGATGATTGACATGAAGGATGAAGGACAATGAAGGACGATAGGATAGGATGTGATAGGATAGCTTGAATGGATTTTTCCCCCAAGTATGGAATGCAAGAAGATGAAGGATTACACATGACGCCTATTTGCTAGGTTTTTATCATAGCACTTTTCCAAGGCCCCTATTTGCTAGGTTTTCACCAATGGATGCATTATTTCTCTTTACTATTATTTTTTTTTAGGATCCCTTTTCAATTTTTTTGTACTTTTTTGAGGATCATTTTTTGTTTTTTGTTTTGTTTTTGAAATTTTTCACAAAATTCAATGTATGCATGATAGGACATAGAGTAAGGACTCAAGCATCTTGTTTCTTGGAAAGTACCCTT
This sequence comes from Cryptomeria japonica, assembly GCF_030272615.1. Classification (NCBI taxonomy): domain Eukaryota; kingdom Viridiplantae; phylum Streptophyta; class Pinopsida; order Cupressales; family Cupressaceae; genus Cryptomeria; species Cryptomeria japonica. The sequence continues at coordinate 237,931,020 of NC_081406.1, forward strand.
GAAATATATGTTGCAATAGACCATGGCCATGAAGCTATTCTCAAAGACGTTGATAGGATAATGAAATGGATAATTTGGATAAGATGGATGGAAGGATGGAAAAGAGGTGTTGGATAATGGAGAGGATGTTTGAAGACTTGTGCATGAGTGGAGGAAAATGCAGGAAAGATCAACATTGGCACACACCTTGAAGGGTGGCAGAGTAATGGAGGAAAAGTGAATTTTGGATTCAGAGATTTGAATGGAGGTATAGCTATAGATTTTGGGATATAAGGACCCAATATGTTTTGAAGGAGGGATTGCAATTCTGGATCCCAACTTTGATTTTGATTTAGGATGATGTTCTTTGAGAATATACTTAGGAACCCACATGGTTTTTGACTTTTCTTTCTTTTGTAGTTCCTTGGAACGTATTGCTTGTACAAGTGATTTAGGAATCCATATGGCTTTTGACTTTGATTTCGTTTTCTCAATGGGCCTTTATGTCCTTCTGAATATTTAGTTTTCTTTTCAAATCATATTATGCTTTGTTATTTTCATATTTCAATTAGATGGGACATGTTGATCCTTAAATGCACGTGGATTGCTGGACTTATGGATTTTATACTTGGCATCCAAATTGCTTCCAATGGGAGTGGAATTTATGGATGGATAGGGATGATATTAAGATATTATGGATGGGTTGATGTAGGTAGATGGTGGGAAGGTTCTCGGAGAGGTGTTCCTTTGTTTATCTTGTTCTATGATAGGATATATAGGTTGTAAGATAGTGGATGGGGGAATGTATGGACCTAAGATGGATGGAAGAGATGAAGACTTCAATTTTGGGATATGAGGACCCAAAATGGGTTTCGAGGACGAGGAATGTGCTATTTTGGACTTAAATGGATGGATGTGGGATTTAGCAAGGGTATCAACGTCTTGAGAGTGAGCTATGTAGCCAAGGACATGACCATCAATATTTTATTTGATATGGAGGGGTTCCAAAATGCCTTGTTCATGTAAGCCTAACCCTTTTCCTTGATAACACATTCTTCGACAAATATTTTTACCAATGGGGTACTTTTTATTTTTGAAACAAGACATGAATCTATTTTGAGGGGGATATGGTATGGAATAAATGATATTCTCATGGAGTAAATTGGACCAGATAAAGGTGGAGGAACCCATTTGATATGTAAGAAGTTCATGAAAAAATTTGTAGAGACATTGGGATCATGAGGGGAACTAAAAGAAATGGTAGGTTCATCTAGTGAGAGAGAATTTTGTGAGAGACATGGAGGATTAAGACATGGAGATGAAGGGATGGAGAGATCTTGATAGGGATCTGGAGGAATAATGGGATCTTGTTCAAGACATAAAGATGAAGGGCTACTTTGAACTTGACTTGGACCGAGATCATCAAACTACATTATAAGGTTATTTTTCTCTTGATTTTGAATGGAATCATTAGGACGTATGAGAGGGACATCATGATCTTTCTTAGGAAGTGGAGTGTCAATAAGAATTGGTAGGACAATGTGTTCTTGAGGCAAAAAGGGATCACCTTGGATAGGGTGGTTAGAGACAATGGGATCATCAAAGGAAATGGGATCTTGGTCAAATGTTGGATTCAATGGGAAAGCTATAATATCTTGACCTTGATCTATTTTAGGACTTATTTCATTACTTTTTGGATCATCCTCTTGACATGGGGTTGGACTTTGCAAATGTCTAGGAGATTCTGGGAAGGAATCAATTTTTTGATACGAGGGTGATGGACTTTGGAGGGGGCTCTCTAGAATGCAAGGATATGGTGCGATTGGGTCTTAAAGCATGTAAGGGACTAGCATCATAAACTAGATTAGCTTGGAAAACTATTTTGGATAGCCCTTGGGAGATTGCATCATTGGATGGAGATAGTGTGGATGACTCTTGTGAAACTTTAGGGGATGAGGAAATGGTGGGAGATATGGAGAGTAGTTGAGGTGCAAAGTATTGATAGAAAGAGCCATTACTAGACATGGGTAGATGATCATGTTCAAAACTAGTCTCCTCTACGTAATCTAGTTCTTGAAGAAAAGCGTCAAGAAATTCAGGTTGGTATTCTTCTTATTTGTGTGACATTGTTTTGGGTATCACTTTGACATTTGTGTGTTGCATGGTATTCATTGATTCACCATGTTGCATGGTATTCATTGATTCACCATATTGCATGATAGGTGATACATTGACCATGTTTGATTGATGTCCAAAGGGTGACTAGTGGTATGATGAAAGAATAAGGATCCAGACAACTACTAAGAGGGAGGGGTGAATCAGTAGATAGAAAAACTGATATTAACTTTCACCAATCTCAGAATCAACCTCTCAAAGTAAACTATAAACTAACAAGTTAAACCACTGAACTATAAATGCAATATCACTGTCAAAATAAATCGGTTGACTATTAGAATAGATTAATAGTAAACAACTTGAAATTACAAACATCCAAATACTTTACTAACATAAGTAAAACCTCATTCAGATTGATGTCGGTTATCATAACTTATCAAAGTGGATTAAGTAGTTAAGCAATTCAACCATAGTAAACATAACCATAAAAACATTCACCACTTGACACAATATTTTTGACGTGGAAACCCAAATGGGAAAAACTATGGTGAGATGAGATTCACAAGATAACTATCTGAACTCTTCTAAAGTTCGCCCTCTTAGGAGCCAAGCCTATTAAAGCTTACAAAAAGTCATGTTAAGAACAGATCTTGTTAGGGACCACCCGGTTAAGGGATTGACTATAATGCCCTATTAGTCTAAGAAATACCTTGTGAGGAGTTACCTCGGTAGAGGATTTGAAATACAAGCTAATGGACCACCTGGTTAGAGATTTGAATAACACTAAGCTTGTTAGAGCTTACCCGGTTAGGGGATTTTACTGTTGTAATTGTTAGAAAGCAACAGGAGTTTGTTGATCTGTTTGAATAGCACTACACTTGCTTTTTCAAATCCTTTTCATGCTCCTATCTTCCTTTACACAAACTGCAGATACATCATTTGGTTCGGCAACCACACACTCAACTAGAACTTTGTCAACTCTGAAACAAAACAACTCATCGACCTTATAAACAAATCAATTAGGTTGGTAACACAACAAAAACCTAATTCTCTCATAGAGATTACAAATAATTCAGTTCAAGTGTGACCGTTGGATAACATAACAATCTATGCACATCAGTCAAGAAAGCCTCGACCACTCCTTGGTCACCGCTTCATTGAACTCAGTAACTCATCACGTGTTTTGCATTACATGCAATATACTTTCTCATTCCCAAGATAAAAAAATGTTATCTCAATGCGCCAAAAACACTTTGAAACTCTTCTCATACAATATGTATATGTGTCATAATCATTATTTCTCATCATCATATCATAAACCAATATAACCAATTCACCAAACTTAATCGGTTAGGGTTTATCAAATCAATAGGTAGGGTTTACCGGTTCAACTCTCCAATACTTAGCAAGATCGATTCACTCCACAAACTCACCTACTGGTTATAGTTCCCTTCACTAGCTCTTCCTACCGGTTACAAAGCAACAATATCATTACCAGTTACAATTAACATCAATGACAGCATAACATATTAATGCAATCTTCATGCAAATTCCAACAGTGACATGTTTGTAATTACACTTGTATTAATTCAGGACACCCTTAGTGATGTGTTTGAAGACATAAGAGGATATTTGCTGACATGTGATACAACTGGAGGCAAAATCGATTGTTCAATTGTATGTGACCTTGCAAGTAGGGGTTGACTTGTTTGTGTAATCAATTGTGGTACTAGGAGTTGTGTAGTTTGTAGGATAGGTTATTGGACTTGCATTGTTGGTAAAGGATGATGTTGTTGTCCATCTTGTTGCAATGGTGCTATCGATATTTTTTGTTGTTCCCCTAATTAAGTAATTTGATATTGAAATAAAGGAACTTCTGGTTCATATTGTTGTTGTGCTTGTTGAAATTTTGGATCTAGTTGATATTGTTGGGTGGTGGGCTGTTGTGTCATTTGGTGTGTTAGCCCAACATTTTGATAATCTTGGGGTTTCTGAGGTTGATATTGGATGTTTGCTTGCATAGTTAGATGTATTTGTTGTTGATATTGGCTTCTCATGTTTATTTGTGAGATGAGAGTTGGTATGTCTAATTGCGTAATAAAATCTTGTACGTCAACTAGCTTTAAGTTTGTATTAGTACCTCTAAATTTTTGGAATAATTTGGACATCTGGGATCTACTCTCTTCACTTTTTTAACTTTTTGTTCCAAGATCTCTATTTCTCGGGCTATTTTTTCTTTAGGTTATGGAGAAATAGGCATGACACTTGTTTGTTCATGATAAGTTTGATGCATATTTTGGGACATGTACAATTTGGAATATTGACATGATTGATTGTTCGGTTGCAATGACATGGTCTCATGAAAGTTGGAATTTTGATAGGGGTAGTATTGTCTCCTAGAAGCTTGAGAGCTTGTTTCAACCATTGCACTATATGCCATTTTTTGGATTTTTGAAGTTTAGGAATAAAATGTAATGCAACAAGGGATGGAAATGCAACCCTATTTTTTAGATTTTGAGAATTTTGAAAAGGGATAAATGCAACTAAGGATGACAAATGCAACCTATATTTTTTGAAATCTTTGACCAATTGGACTAAGGAATGACAAGATGCAATCCTGAAGAATGACAATGCAACCTATGTTATTTTGAAAGTTTTGAAGATTATGAAAAACCTTAGGCATGCAAGTCTAAAGAGATACCCTAGGGGATTGAAATGGAATCAAAACCTTTAAAAGACAAAAGGACAAATTGACAAAGTCTCACCTATCGCATGGATATTAAGCTAGGTTTGACAAGATATTCTTGATAAATAAACAAGGTTTGATCAAGCTCAAGACTCCCTAACAATGACTTTGGATATGATCTAAAGATTTGATTCTTCAAGTTTGACAAATCTAAGTTTGGAGACTGAATGCAAATGTGAAGATTGATACTAAGGAAACAATATGATTTAAAATGAGGATAGCAATGGTATGTACTAAGGGGAAATGTAAATGGACTGGTATGACAACTTTGGACATAGACTATGGAATGCCCTAATTTTGGGGATAATGGAAAATGATAATGATTTGACCCTATTGTTGGATATTGTTGAGAATTTTGTTGGAATGATGTGTTGTCATTGATGTCAACATATTCTTCTGTGTGTTCCAGTGTTGCAGTCAAATTGGATGAGTTTGTTTGGCCAGTGTGTTACAGTTGAGCTATTGTGGTTTAATGGGTTTAGAGATACTTATCTCTAGTTGCTTTAGTAAAATTTTTAGAGGTTTGCATGATGATTTTATCGATTTGTGAGATCCGGTATTGAGGTTGGTTATTCAATTATTCGTGTTATTCGGTATTTTGGTTTCTGCTCCGCATTGCTCCAGAATTGCTATATCTTGGTTTGCAGATTTGGCAGAGTGTTTGGGATGTTCATATGTGTCCTCAATTTATATGGTTCATGATTTGGATGTCTCCAAGTGAATCTTTCACGTTGACAGTCAATTCAGAGTATGTTCTTGAGGTTTGGTATATTGATGATGGAGATTCTAGTAAGTGGTGATGTTGTGTTTGTTTCTATGGTAATTCACATTGCTTGTAGATGTTTCTAGATCGGGTCTTATCTGTGTTGATGGTCCACATTGATCATTGTGCCCATTGTTGATCATTTTCTTGATCTGGTGGTGTTCTTAGTCTTTCGCGACATTCATAATGATTGTAGAATGTTGTGGATGTTTGAGGCATAATTGTTGGAGGTTTTGCATGTTTGCGATGTTGATTTATGTCCATAGTATGTCTTAGTTGATGTTGTTTTGGTCTACATGTATTTTTGTAGCATGTGGGGTTATTGTTTTATAATTTGTATTGAGGGTTTAGCTAATCTTGAAATATAGGTTGATGATTTGTATAAATATATAATTATCATGTTGTAAATGTATATGTTTGGTATTTGCTTGTGCAAATATTGAATTGATCTTCTAGTATCAGAGAAGTACGAAAGAGTGTGAAAGAGTGTGAAGAAGTGGAAAGAGTAGAGTTCGAGTATTTATTCTTAACCAGAACTATAACCAAGCATGTGGCGATGCTATTTTATCAGTTCATGACACTCCAGATGTAATCCAAATTTTTTTGTAAGACAGTGAGTCTTCCTCATGGTTGTAACCCTTCTTGTTTTGTGATCTGAGCAGTGAGCTCTAGGAAGTGTGCCTGAATGCATGTGCATTCCCCATTTTAATAATTCACTTACTCCTAATAGGGTATTATATCATTGTGGGTTGGTTTCTACCATGGTTTTTCCCTTAACTGGATTTTCCATGTCAAAAAATCTTAGTGTTATATGTGTTATTGATGTGGTGTTGATTTGTACTTTCATTATTAATAACTAGATCTGAATTTAAGTTTGAGTTGTGTAGAGTATGAGAGAAAATTGATTCACCCCCCTCTCAATTTGTTACATTGTTTCCAACAATTGGTATCAAAGCTAGATCCTCCGGAAGATGCTTGGTCGCTTGAGGTGATCTAGGATGGCAACCTTTGCTTTCAAGAAGGATAGTTTGAGATTTGATGGTAATTAAACTCATGGGAAGAACTGGATGGAATGTCATTTGAGATGCTTTGGTAAAGATTATTGGAAGATTACTAAGAATGTGTATAGTATTCCTCAGAATGGTACTACCACTCTGGATGAGATAAAGAAAGTTAAATTCAATATTAGAGAAAAGGAAGCATTTTTGAGTGCCTTGTTTGATTCTAAGATGACTAATGTGAGGGATTTGTAGACTGCTCATGAGATATGGAAGGAGCTAGAGACTTTGTATGAAGGTGATAGCCATGTGAAATTTGCTAAGTTTCATATCTTGAAAGAAAGGTATGAGATGCTAAAGATGGGCGAACATGATAATATTACCTCCTTTGTGTAGAAAGTGAATGAGCTTGTGTTGAACATCAGATGTGTCAGTGGAGTATTAGAATAATCTAAGATTGTTGCTAATGTGTTGAGATCCTTGCCTCCTTCTTACAAGCACAAGGTTGTTGCTATTGAAAATATATGGACTCTAATAGATATGACTAGAGATATACTGATTGGAAAGCTTGTTGCTTTTAAGTTGAGCGAATTTGGTGAATCCCCTTCTAAATCTGAATATGTATTTAAAGTTATTTTATCTTGGAAGTAGAAATATGATCCTAGAAAAAGTTCTACAAGGGTATCTAGATATGAGAAGGAAATGAGAGAGCTTGAAGAAGAAGAAAAAGAGCTTGAAAAGCTTAAATCCTTGATTTCTAGAAGATTGCCTAAAGGTGTGGGTAAGTATGAAGGAAAATTGCCTCTTAAATATTTTTCATGCAATAAGATAGGACATTTTACCTCAAGGTGTCCAGAAAGAGTTTCTAAGAATCCATTTAAGCCATAATAAGTCTAAATATCATAACAAGTGTTACTTTTTTGTTGATAAAGGTGTGACAAATGATGAGTCTAAGAAAGGAAATTCTGGAGATGAATGGGTGTTCATTGCTATCAAGGAAGATGATTTGGTGAATGTTGATTCTACTAGTTGTATTATTGAAGAGAAATCTTTAGCTGCTAAAGTTGAAGAGAAAGATGAATGGGTGGTTATTGATAGTGGTTTCTCTCATCATATGATAGGTGATAAGAGTAAGTTTGTGAGTATGGAAAAGTATTATGGTGGTGTAGTGAGATTTGGTGATGACAAAGCTGGTATAATCCATGGTAGAGATTCTATTTCTCTTGACGGTAAGAATAAGACTAATGATATCTTGTATGTTGAAGATCTAAAGAATAATTTTTGAGTGTTGGACAGATGGTTGATAAGTGATGTGATTTAGAATTCAAGAATGGAAAATGTAAGATCTTGAGTAGCTCCAGAACTGAGATTGCGTCAGGTACAAAGACTAAAGGTAATATCTTTCACTTGAATGCTGGTGTTAAAAACTTGTTTGATTGCTCAAGTTGATGAAAGTTGGTTATGACATATAAGGATGTGTCATGTGAATTTTGACTGCATGGTTAAGATAAGTTCCACTCAAGTTGTAAGAGATCTACTTAAGATTGTAAAGCCTTCTAATATGGTGTGTAAGGAATGTCAGTTAGGGAAGCAGACAAGAGTTTATTTCAAAAGCAAATAGTATACTTATAAAGGAATATTGGATCTTGTGCATACTGATTCATGTGGTCCCTCTAGAGTGATAATCTTATAGGGTGATGGGTATTTCATGTTGTTGATTGATGACTATTCAAGGATTATGTGGGCTACTTTCTTAAGGGAGAATTCTGAAGCATTGGAGAAGTTCAAGATTTTCAAAGCTATGGTTGAGATGAAGACTGGTCTGAAGATGAAGTGTCTAAGATCTGACAGTGGTGGTGAATTTACTTCTAGTAAGTTCAATTCCTTTTGTGAATAGCATGGGATGAAGAGACATTTATCTTCTCTATGGACCCCTCAATAGAATGGTGTTATGGAAAGGAAGAACGGGACAATTTAGGAAGTTGCTAGAACCATGATGATTGAAGGAAATGTTTCACATATCTATTGGAGAGAAGTTGCGAGTACTGTAGTGTATACCTTTAATTGGGTGCATATCAAAGATGATACCAGTAAGACTCCTTATGAGTTATGGTTTGGTCATGTTCCTACAGCTAGATATTTCAGAATTTTTGGTAGCAAATTCTATATCAGAAGAGATGAAGATCTAGGGAAGGTTGATGCTAGAAGTGATGAAGGAATCTTTCTTGATTATTCTACTCAAAGTAAGGCCTACTAGTGTTATAATAAGATTTTCAGGAAGATTTTTGAAAGTGCTAATGTGAAGGTTGATGAAGGAAATGAAAATCAAATCTTGTGGATATGATTCAGATGGTCAGATTGTTAGTTTAGATAAAAGAAAGAAAGTGCAGACCTAGAACCAAGTTCAAAGTGCTTCGGAAAATCCTGAGAATGAAGGTGCAAGTGATAGTGCAAAAGGAAGAGGTCAAGAGTCAAAAAATCATGAAAATTCTAAGACTCCCAGGTATGTAAGGTTAAATCATTCAGAGAATTAGATTATAGGTGATAAGAATAAAGGTTTGATGACTAGGAGAAGAGTTTTTGAAAAGTATTGCTTGATTTCTAAGATTGAACCTAAAGATGTTGGTGAAGCTTGTAAAGATCAAAATTGGGTTAAAGCTATGAAAGTGGAGTTAAATTAGATTGAGAAGAACAATACATAGATTATTGTGCCCAGACCTAAGGATAAGAATGTAATTGGAACTAAATGAGTGTTTTAAAATAAATTGAATGAGCAAGGTGAAGTTATTAGGAATAAAGAAAGACTTGTTTGTAAGGGTTATTCTCAAATGGAAGGTATTAATTTTGAGGAGAATTTTGCTCTAGTAGCTAGAATTGAAGCTTTTAGACTATTTCTTGCTTATGTTGCTTATAAATATGTCAAGGTGTATCAGATGGATGTCAAGTTATCCTTTCTTAATGGTGATCTAGAAGAAGAAGTCTGGATTGAGCAACTAGATGGTTTTCAGTTGACAGATTAGAAAGATACGGTTTACAAATTGAAGAAAGCACTCTATGGATTGAAGCAAGCTCCAAGAGCTTGGTATGCTAGATTAGATAAGTATTTAATGAAGCTTGAATTCAATAAATGTACTTTTGATAGTTATTTTTGGTGAAAATGATGGTTTGTGCAATAATTTTGTTGATGATATGCAGAATGAGTTTGAGAAGTGTATGATTGGTGAGATGAAATTCTTTTTCGGATTGCAAATTACTCAGTTGGATAAAGGTATTTTCATATCTCATTCTAAGTATGTGAAGGAATTGTTGAAGAAGTTTGGTTTGGATGTTGCAAAGCCTGTTGGTACACCTATGGTGACTGGATGTAAGTTGACAAAGGATGATGACTCTTTGAAAGAAAAATAGACTAGATATAGACCTATGATTGGTAGTTTATTGTATTTGACTCAAACTAGACTAGATATTTTGAATTTTATTTGTCTTGTTGTTATATTTCAAGCTAATCCTAAGGAATCTCATGTTGTTTTTGTGAAAATAATTTTCAGATATTTGAAAGGAACTATTGATTTTGGTTTGTGGTATCCTAAAGATGATTATTTCACTTTGAGTGCTTTTACTAATGCTGATTGGGCAGGTGATGTTGATGATAGAAAGAGTACTAGTGGTGATGCATTTTTATTGGGTAAGAAATTTGTTTCATGGATGAGTAAGAAGTAGAATCCTATATCTTTGTCTACTGCAGAAGTTGAATGCATTTTTGCTTCTAGCAATTGTACGCGGGTGATTTAGATGAAGCAGATGTTGAAGGATATCAAAGGTATTTTTTATGAGCCTATTACTATATATTATGATAATTCAAGTGCTATCAACATTTCTAAGAATCTAGTGTTGCATTCAAAGACTAAACATATATCAATCAAGTTTCATTTCTTGAGAGAGAAGGTGAATGAGAAGGAAGTCAATAGAGTATGATATACAAAGGAATAGATTGCATACATCTTCATGAAGCCTTTGCCTAAAGATACATTTGATTATCTCGGAGAGAAGCTAGGGGTGATTGCCCCTCCTGATGAGAACTTAGATACATGGAGTTGTATGAGTCCAATGAACTTCATAAAGATATCTTGTGATCCAGATTGATAAGTGTGGCTACTACTCAGGGGGAGTAGTCAGTGTTATTCAAATTTGTGTGTTTATCTAAGAGGGATAGATTATCTAGTAAGTGTGAGAGAATAATGATTTGTGTTGTATGTGCCTTTTTCATTAATGTCAAAGGAAGAGAGAAGTATGTGCAAAACCCTATGGGGGAGAGAAGCATGAGAAAAATTGCTATATCCTATGTTGATCTCAGGGGTAGATTGCTAAGAGTTATGCGATATTGTTGGTTGTTGATTTGTTTCTTTGCATTGATTGTTTTACACATCCATATGTTGTCATCAATGTCAAAGGGAGAGATTGTTGGATATTGCTGAGAAGTTTGCTGGAATGATGTGTTGCCATTGATGTCAACATATTCTTCCATGTATTCTAGTGTTGCAGTTAGATTGGATGACTTGGTTTGGCCAGTTTGATGCAGTTGAGCTGTTGTGGTTTAATGGGTTTGGAGATACTTATCTCTAGTTGATTTAGAAGAAGTTTCAGAGGTTTTCATGATTATTTGATCGAGTTGTGAAATCTGGTGTTGAGGTTGGTTATTTAATTGTTCGTGTTATTTGGTATTTTGGTTTTTTCTCCACATTGCTCTGGAATTTCTATATCTTCATTTGTGGAATTGGAAAAGTGTTTGGGACATTCATATCTATCCTAAATTCAGATGGTTCATGATTTGGAAGTCCATAAGTGAATCTTTCAGGTTGATAGTCAATTCGGAGTATGTTCTTGAGGTTTGGTATATTGATGATGGAGATTCTAGTAACTAGTGATGTTGTAGTTCTTTTTGTGGTGATTCACATTGCTTGTGGATCCTTCTAGATCGGTTCATCTCCATGTTGTGTTAGACAGTTCAAATAATCTGAAGACAACAAAGAGTGGGGGTGAATCAGTTGTCACAAGATTATTGGAACCTTAAGCAATTAAAACTTTATTACCAGAACCCAAAAGATCAATACCGAAATGCATAAACCAAATACCGAAATAGCAGATAAACCAATTAAGTATAAGCAATAATCAAAGAATAAATACCATCCACATGACACCAAGATTTATACATGGAAAACCCGGTAAAGGGAAAAACCATGGTGGGAAGCCTACCCACAGTCAGATAATACATTTGCAGTAAGTATGTGAATTACAATTGAGGGGACTGCACTTGTAGGAAGGCCAACAACCTACAACGCACTGCTCTTCACAAAAGGAGTCTCACTGACTACATAGAAATCCAAACTACAATTCGAAGAAATGAATGAACTACAAAAATAGCATCTCCTATGCCTGAGTACAATTTTGGTTAAGCTCAATATCGAAGGACTAAATCCTCTTACATAAACCCAACACGATAACCAAAGATCGACCAAATCCTCTACCTAAATGATTATTACATTATTTGCTCATTACATCCCATTTTCATTCCTATGTAATCTACAATGAGATCTTACATCACATATATATATATACAAACCCTCAACCATAAACAATAAGGTCAGCCACCAGACAATAAAAAAATTACATAATTACAAAACATGTCAGCCTAGGACCAAACAAATAATATCCAACCCATAAGACATCTCAGTAACACATCGAGAAGTCCAATCCACACGTTACATTAAGTCGGTCCATAACCTAAACAATACCGGGACCCAATATACGTCCATACACACCAAAGAAATGATCTCAATCAACTAAGTCTCAAACATGATCACCATCAACATCATGAATCTCCACTAGAAGTCGCACCAACACCACTTATGCATATCATCAAATATCTTCAACAAAGCTCTATCGATGAAACCCTCGTCAGAACAACAAACCAAGCTTGCTAGCATATAGGATAGCATCCGATCACCAGAACAAAACCAACTGATTGAACATGAATATGAGTAGCATGAATAAGCCAATTCCATAACCCAAACATACTGGAGCATACCGGATCATGATTATCCAATCCAACCAGAAACCCAACAATCTACCGGGACTAGAAGGATACTGGTAAAAAAGCAAAATGGCTAGTGTTGACATCAATGACAAAATATCAATGCAACATATAATCAATTCCTCCAAATGGCCAACAATCTCCCCCTTTGGCATTGATGGAAATACTAGATGTGAAAAACATCCAAGTGCCAAGAAATGCCAAACAAGTTAACCCCAATGGAAGGCAACCAACAATCTCCCACACAAGATATAGCAATGAAGTTCTGAAACAAAGACCAAACTCCCCCTGTGAATGATATCTCTATAAAGCTCTATTTTACACATATATCTCTCCCCCTTTGACATCAATGCCAGAAATCTAACAAAAATATCAAAGCAAAAACAAAAACCACTGAATCACAAGGCTAACGACTCCCCCTAAGCAATAGCATCCCAAACATCAATCCAGGATGAATAATATCTTTGATAATACATATCGGACTGATGCCAAATAACATCAATCAGTTCTTTATCGGAGGGGCAAAAACCCCTAATCTGTCTCTCAGGTACTCAAATGATTCTTTAGGCAAAGGTTTAGTGAAAATATCTGCAATCTGCGCTTTAGTGCTCACATAATCCATTCTAACTTCATTTTCTTCCACCTTCTCCTTCAAAAATTTATACTTGATAGATATGTGCTTTGTCTTAGACTGAAATATCGGATTCTTTAATATGTCTATAGAAAGTTATCACCATGAATAACTACCAGTCCAATGCAATGCACTTTAATATCCTTCAATATTTGCTTCATCCATAGAGCTTGTGTATAATTAGTAGCAACAACAACCTACTCAAATTCTACAGTAGATAAGAAGTACATGATTTTTTCTCGTTGATCCATGAAACCAACTTCTTTTCAAAAAAGAAAGCTCCACCGGAAGTACTTTTTTAGTCATCAACATCACCTACCCAATCTGCATCCATATATGTACATAAAGTAAATTCATCATCCTTAGGGTACCACAAACCATATTCAGATGTACCTTGCAAGTATCTAAAAATTCTTTTCACCTCACTCTCATGATTTTCTCTAAGATCACTCTGATATCTAGATGCAATAAAAATAGCATTCATTATGTCAAGCCTAGTCTGAGTCAAATAAAAAAGACCTCCAATCATATACTTGTATCTTGTAGGATTTACCTGTGCAGATTCATCTTTCCTTGTCAATTTATCACTTGTAACCATAGGAGTACTTACCAGTTAAGAATCTATCATACCAAATTTCTTCAACAATTCCTTAGCATACTTAGTTTGACAGATGAAAATACCTTTATCACTCTGAGTAATCTACAAACCTAAGAAAAATTTCATTTCCCCAATCATAGACATTTCAAATTCTTTCTTTATATTCTTAGAAAAATCCATGCACAACTTATCTTCACCTCCAAAATTATGTCATCAAAAAAAACATCAATAATCAATATATCATCATCAGTGACTTTATAATATAGATTATTGTTAGCATTACCTTTAGTGAAACCAAGCTTCAAAAGATATTTATCTAACCTTGCATACCAAGCTCCAGGTGCTTGTTTCAATCCATATAAAGCTTCCATTAACCTAAAAACCATGTTTTTATCATCTAAAAGTGAAAAACCATCAGGTTGCTCAATATAAACTTCCTCATCAAGATCCCCATTCAAAAATGTACACTTAACATCCATCTGATAAACCTTGTAATTTTTATGTGTAGCATAGGCAAGAAATAATCTTATAGCTTCAATCCTAGCTATAGGTGCAAAAGTTTCACCATAATCAATTCCTTCCTTCTGAGAATATCCTTTACAAACCAATCTAGCTTTACTCCTTACAACTTGTCCATCTTCATTCAATTTATTCCTAAAAACTCATTTATTTCCAATAACATTCTTATTTTTAGGCCAGGGAACTAAAGTCCCTGTGTTATTCTTCTCAATCTAATCTAATTCTTCTTCCATAGCTTTCATCCAACATTCATCTTTACATGCTTCAATTACTGATACCGGTTCAACTTGAGAAATTAAACATACCTCATTAGATGCCAATCTCCTTCTTGTCATCACTCCATTGTTTTTATCCTCAATGATTTGATCTTCTAAATGATTCAATCTCACATACCTAGGAGTCTTCTGACTCTCTATTCCTCTTCACGGTTCTTCAGTTACTGTTGAATTCTTTGATACTATTGGAGTAACCATTCAATATTTTGTTCTGGTAAAGGTGTTACCAGTTCAGTTATGATCATTTCTACTGCCGATTCTTGCTCATTAACTCTAATTTGACTTATATTCAGCTCATCCACCTTGACATTAGCGCTCTCCACAATTCTCTGTAATCTCTTGTTATAACATTTATATGCTTTTCTTTCATTACAATAACCAAGAAAAATTACTTCATCACATCTAGGATCAAATTTTCCAATGATATTATCTCTCCTAATATAACATTTACTACCAAATATTCTAAAATACTTAACTATAGGTGTATTGCCGAACCATAATTCATAAGGTGTCTTATTGGTTTCTCCTTTGATATGTACTTTGTTGAATGTATAAACCGTTGTGCTCACTACTTCTCTCCAGTAGATATGAGGTAGACTAGCTTCCATCATCATTGTTCTAATAGCATCCAAAATAGTTATGTTTTTCCTTTCCATGACTCCATTTTGTTTAGGTGTCCGAGGAGCAAAAAATTGCCTCCTTATACCATTTTTCTCACAAAACTTATTAAACTCACTGGATGTGAATTCTCCACCATGATCTGGCCTTAAACATTTAATCTTCAATCCTATCTCTATCTCAAATTTATCTTTAAATATTTTTAACTTTTTTAAAACCTCAGATTTCTCCCTTAAAAAGTAACCCACATCATTCTAGAATAATCATCAATAATTAGCATAAAATATCTACCACCTTGAAAACTTTTAACTCTAGCAGGGCCACAAAAATTAGTATGAATAAGATCAAGAACATCATTAGATTTGTCTTGTATAGTCCTAAAAGAGGTTCTAACCTGTTTTCCCATTTGACATTCTTTACATACAGGATTATAGGGCTTCACAATCTTAGGTATATCTCTAACTACCTTAGTTGAACTTATCTTCACAATACAATCCAAATTCACATGACATATCCTTTTATGCCATATCCAACTCTCATCAATTTGTGCAATCAAACATGTCTTCACACCATAATTCAAATGAAATATATTAGCTTTTGTCTATGTACCGGTTGCAATCTCCAAACCAGATCTGTTAATGATTTTGCATTTTCCATCCTTGAACTGTAATTGAAATCCCTTATCCACCAATTATCCTACACTGAAAAGATTATGCCTCAAACCTTCAACATAATAAACATTATTAGTATTGTGCTTACCATCCAATTATATAGTTCCTTTTCCCTTGATCATAAATGCTTTGTCATCTCCAAATCTAACCAGACCGCCATCAAATTATTGCAAAGATAGAAACTTTCTTTTATCTCTAGTCATATGATGAAAACATCCACTATCAATTACCCATTCATCCTTATCTTCAATTTTAGTAGAAGGTGCCTTCTCTTCAGGTACATTCTCTTCCAGTGCTGAAACATCTTCCTTGATAGCCAAGAACACTCATTTCTTTCCATTTCCGAAACCACTAGAAGAGTCTTGTGTCGGTTCATCATCAAAGATTAGTCACACTTTCCTCATCCACTATGTAGCATTATTTATCTTTGTTTTTCCTGTACTTATACTTGTTCTAATAGTCAGGGTTAGGCTCAAAAGATCTTATAGCTCTCTCTTCAAATCTTGATTTCCTTTCAAGACATCTAGATGCAAAATGAACTATCTTATTACATGCAAAACATTTAAAATGTTATTTTCCTTCATACTTACTTCCTACCGGTCCTTTAGGTACTCTTCTGGAAAATAGGGCTTCAAGTTGCTCAAATTATTCATCTTCTCTTTTCATATCATCCAATTCCCTTGCATATAAATCTTTCCAGTCTTGTTTCTTGGTTGATGATGTAGATGCATGAAAAGCAGGTTCAGACTTCACAGCTTCGGAGGGTCCAAATTCTTCAAGCTCAAAGCAGATAATTTCCCAACCAAGGTATCTCTATTGACAAAAGTATTAGCCATTGTTCTCAATTAATTAATTATAGTATCCTTCATCTTGTAAGTCAGTGGCAAAGCTCTCAGAACTTTAGAAACTATTTCATCTTCACTCAGAGTTCCACCACAACATCGAATTCCCATAACAATCTCATTTACCCTTTCCATGAATGTAATAATCCTTTCATCTTCTTCCATCTTCAATTTTTCATATCTCACCTGGTAACCATCAAGTTTAGCAATCTTCACAGTAGGGTCACCTTCATTAAGAGTCTCCAACTTGTCCCATATAGCCTTTCAAGATGATTTGTCAGTTAATCACATTATTTGTTGATCAGAAAGTGCACACAAGAGGGCTTCTCTTGCTCTACAATCATTATCAAGGTCCTTATCCAAGTTTTCTGGAGGTGGATTGCTAGATGTTGGATTATTAGGTATAAGAGCATTCTTTGTGATCTCCCAAATCTCCTTAACAAGACATCTCAGATGAGTCTCCATCTGAATCTTTCATACTCTGTAAATTGTTCCATCAAGCGTAGGAATATCTCTCTGAAAGATAGCAACAGATGAACCAAATGAACTTAAACTTTTGTTCGCCATAGGATCTTCCTCAAGTAGTTAAGATTCTACAGAGAGGACCAGAGCTCTGATACCAATTGTTAGACAATTCAAATAACCGGAAGACAACTGAGAGGGGGAGGTGAATTAGTTGTCACAAGATTACTGGAACCTTAAGCAATTAAAACATTATTATCAAAATCCAAAAGATCAATACCGGAATGCATAAACCAAATACTAAAATAGAATATAAACCAATTAAGTATAAGCAATAATCAAAGAATAAATACCATCCACATGACACCAAGATTTATACGTGGAAAATCCGATAAAGGGAAAAACCACGGTGGGAAGCCTACCCATAGTCAAATAATACTTCTGCAGAAAGTATGTGAATTACAATTGAGGGCCCTGCACTTGTAGGAAGGCCAACAACCTATAGCACACTGCTCATCATAAAATTAGTCTCACTGACTACATAGAAATCGAGACTACAATCCATAGAAATGAATGAACTGCAATGATAGCATCTCCTATACCTGAGTACAGTTCTGGTTAAGCTCAATACCAAAGGACTAAATCCTCTTACATAAACCCAACTCAATCACCAATGATCGACCAAATCCTCTGCCTGAATGATTATTACATTATTCGCTCATTACATCCCTTTTCCATTCCTATGTGATCTACAATGAGATCTTACATCACATATATATACAAACCCTCGACCATAAACAATAAGGTTGGCCACCAGACAATAAAACAATTACATAATTACAAAACATGTCGGCCTGAGACCAAATAAATAGTATCCAACCCATAAGACATCATGAAAACACATCAAGAAGTCCAGTCCACATGTTACATTAAGCCGGTCCATAACCTAGACAATACTGGGACCCAATATACGTCCATACACGCCAAAGCAATGATCCCAATCAACTAATTCTTGAACATGATCATCGTCAGCTTCATGAATCTCCACTAGAAGCCACACCAACACCACTTATGCATATCATCAAAGATTTTTAACAAATCTCTGCCAGTGAAACCCTTGCTAGAATAACAAACCAAGCTTGCTAGCATATAGGATAGCATCCGATCACCAGAACAAAACCAACTAACTGAACATGAATATGAGTAGCATGAATAAGCCAATTCCATAACCCAAACATACCAAAGCATACCAGATCATGATGATCCAATCCAACTAGAAACTAAACAACCTACCAAGACCAAAAGGATACCGGTAAAGAAACCAAAACAGCTAGTGTTGACATCAATGACAAAACATCAATGCAACACATAATCAATTCCTCCAAATGGCCAACATGTTGATGGTCCATATTGATCATTGTGTGCATTGTTGATCATTTTCTTGATTCGGTGGTGTTCTTCATGTTATGCGATATTCATGATGATTGTAGTGTGTCGCAGAAGTTCGAGGCATAATTGTTGGAGGTGTTGTGTGTTTATAGTGTTGATTTATGCCCAAACTATGTCTTAGTCGACATTGTTTTGGTCTACATGTATTTTTGTAGCATGTGAGGTTATTGTTTTGTAATATGTGTTGAGGTTTTAGCCGACCATGAAATATAGGTTGATGATTTGTATAAATATATGTAATTATCATGTTGCAAATGTATCTTCTTGTTATGTGCTTGTGCGAATATTGAATTGATCTTCTAGTAGCAGAGGAGAAGTGTGAAAGAGTGTGAAGAAGGGGAAAGAGCAGAGTTTCAGTATTTGTGCTTAACCAAAATTGTAACCAGGCATGTGGAGATGTTATTTTATCAACTCATGATCCTCCTAATGTAATCCAAATATTTTTGTAAGATAGTGAGTCTTCCTTAGTGTTGTATCCCTTCTTGTTTTGTGATCTCTGCAGTGAATTCTAGGAAGTGTGCCTAAATGCATGTGCATTCCCCATTATAATATTTTACATACTCCTAATAGGGTATTATCTCATTGTGGGTAGGTTCCCACCATGTTTTTTCCCTTTACCAAGTTTTCCACGTCAAAAATCTTGGTGTTGTGTGGGTTATTGATGTGGTGTTTATTTGTGTTTTGATTGTTAATAATCATATCTAAATTTAAGTTTGAGTTGCATAGAGTATGAGAGAAAATTGATTTACCCCCCCCCCCCCCCCCTCTTAATTTGTTGCATTTTTTCCAACACCTATGACTTATGAGGATAAAAACTATGTAAAATCTTATCCAAAAATGATATTGGATTGATATAAATAATGATTTTTGAATAGGGAGGATAAAGACCACTAAAATATTACACAAAAATTATATGGATTAATGCAAAGATGACTCTAAGACTTAGGAAAATGGATAATGATATGTGAATGAATCCCACTAAGGATAATGACAATGATATGAAAATGAATCCTAAACCAAGGGATAATGATATGAAAATCTACCTCGACCACCGATAATGACAATGATATGAAAATCTGCCTAGACCAAATATAATGATATAATATGAAAATCTACCTAGACCAAGGATAATGAAAATGATATGAAAACGGATCCTAAACCAAGGGTAATGATAATGATGCAAATAGATCTAAGATGAAACCTATATTTGGCTGAAAAAAATTTCTAATTTTGGAGACAATTTTGAGACTTTTGCAATGTTTGAGTTTGACTAATTGGGCAAGTTTCTTTGTTTTATTGTTTGGGATGTTTGAAATGTTTTGGACAAGTGTTTGGATTTTGATTGCTTGAAATATTTGAAGTTATTGGACAAGTGTTTGATCTTTGGAAAAGTATTATCTTTGTTTTGAAGCAATCAACAACACAATATATAGAAGGGCCGCTTGATTTTGACTATGAAATGAACACGTTCAAGTACAACCCTAGGTTAGGCAAAGACAATACTTGTCGAATCCCCTTGACCATAATACCACATTCGATTGGATAGATAGAAGCTTGGTAGCACTGGCTCCCCTCCATGGCACAGACTTCTTGAGAATACCAAGCTTCGAATTTCTAAAGACCCGAAGATCTTGAGAAATTTTCTATCTCAAATTGAAGGGTACATGAGGGGTTTCTTCAACATGCGTGTATCACAATGCAAGAGTCAACAAGTAGAAGGTTTTTTGGAAATCTAAAATAGTTGGTTTGTAGTAACTTTTTGATGGGTCTAGTACAATAATGAATTCATGAATCAAGCCACTTAAGGCTCTAGTTGAGCTAATAAGTGCAGACAAGGCCTCTACATACATCAAAATCACTCAACACTTTGGTTGAAATAGTTTTCTAATTTTGGAAATAATTTTCTAATTTTGGTTGAAACAGTTTTCTAATTTTGGAAATAATTTTCTAATTTTGGTTGAAGCCTATGTTTGGTTGAAATAGTTTTCTAATTTTGGAGACAGTTTTGAGACTTTTGCAATGTTTGAGTTTGACTAATTGGACAAGTTTCTTTAATTTATTCTTTGAAATGTTTTGGATTAGTGTTTGGATTTTGATTGCTTGGAATATTTGAAGTTTTTGGACAAGTGTTTGATATTTGGAAAAGGTTTATCTTTGTTTTAAAGCAATCAACAAACACAAGATACAGAATGGCCACTTGATTTTAACTATGAAAAGAACACGTTCAAGTACAACCCTAGGTTAGGCAAAGACAATACTTGTTGAATCCCCTTGCCCATAATACCACATTTAGTTGGATAGATAGAAGATTGGTAGCACTGGCTCCCCTCCATGGCACACACTTCTCAAGCATACCAAGCTTTAAATTTCTAAAGACCCGAAGACCTTGAGAAATTTTCTATCTCAAGTTGAAGGATACATGAGGGGTTTCTTCAGCATACACATATAACAATGCTAGAGTCAACAAGTAGAAGGTTTTAGGCATTCTAAAATAGTTGGTTGGTAGTAATATTCTAATGGGTATAGTACAACAACAAATTCCTCAAGCAAGCCACTTAAGGCTCTAATTGAGCTTATCAGTGCAAAGAAGGCCTCTACATACATCAAAATCACGCAATGCTTTGGTTGAAACAGTTTTATAATTTGGAGACAATTTTCTAATTTTGGTTGAAATAGTTTTCTAATTTTGGAGACAGTTTTGAGACTTTTGCAATGTTTGAGTTTGACTAATTGGACAAGTTTCTTTGTTTTATTGTTTGGAATGTTTGAAATGTTTTGGACAAGTGTTTGAATTTTGATTGCTTGGAATGTTTGAAGTTTTTGGAAAAGTGTTTGATCTTTGGAAAAGGTTTATCTTTGTTTTGAAGCAATCAACAAACACAACATATAGAATGGCCACTTGATTTTGACTATGAAATGAACACATTCAATTACAACCCTATGTTAGGTAAAGACAATACTTGTTGAATCCCCTTACCCATAATACCACATTCAGATGGATAGATAGAATCTTGGTAGCACTGGCTCCCCTCCATGGCACACACTTATCGGGCATACCAAGCTTCAAATTTATAAAGACCCAAAGATCTTGAGAAATTTAATATCTCAAGTTGAAGGGTACATGAGGGGTTTCTTCGGCATACGCGTATCACAATGTCTCAGTCAACAAGTACAAGGTTTTTGGTAATCTAAAATAGTTGGTTCGTAGTAATTTTCTGAGGAGTCTAGTACAAATTTGAATTTGTGAAGAAAGCCACTTAAGGCTCTAGTAAAGCTTATCAGTGCAAAGAAGGAATCTACATACATCAAAATCACTCAACACTTTGGTCGTTTGACCAGGTTTTCTGTATAGCGGCTTGAAAACACATCACTTGAGGTCATGCTGAGATAGACAATATACCCAACGTGTCCCATTCAAGATACCCCTATGAGGTGATTAAATCTCTAGTCGAGGATAGCCCTCTACTAAAAAAGAAAATACGAGTGTTGTTATGACCTTTCCTTCACTCCCAAGACCCTGAAGGTGGGTAGAAAGGTACTCAATGCAATAGTAGGCCCACCCTACAGATTAAGCAAGTTGTCTATAGACAGAAGACAAAAGTTCATTTCACTTAAAGATAGAAGTATGTGAGCTACTCTAACCAAAAGACAATCCCATGTCCATTTTAAACCAAATTGAAAAGATAGCAGTGGTGAGTTACACTACTAAAATATTTGTTTGACATTCTTTCTTTGACAATTGTTCTCCATCAAATAAATTAGTAATTTATGAATTCAATATTCATCATGCAGATGCCACAATACTGCAAGAGATTGATTAGTAACCTAGGAAAAAGAAATAAAAGTTTAATCTAATTGATTAACCAAGATGATTCAAGAATCCAAGTATACCTACTAAACTACCCAAGAATTGACCAACTGCACACTAATCTTAACCAACTACGCACTAATCTTGACCAACTACACACTAATCTTGACCAATTGCACATGAGATTGGACCATCTGCGCAAAAGAGTGACAGAGCTTCAATTTTTTAATTTTGACCAATAAAATGTTGGCAAGAGACACTGTTCCGGTAAAGATTGGTGCATGGTTGGTGCTTAGGATTTGTCATTGATGGAAACCTAGTTCGGTAATCACATCTGGTTTGACTTACCAGAAGTCATATTGTTCGTAAGGCATAAGTCTGGAAAGTGGAACATAGTAACTGGTAGAGCATGAGATCATTGAGCACACCTTGATATTGATGATGTAACTTTGGTTGTGGTGATTAAGGTAGATGATTTGAGGTTCGAGGAAGATTATCTTGTGATCCTAATATCCGGTGTTGATTCATGAGCGAGATCAAAGGTTTGGTATTCAGTAATTCAATTAGTACAAAGCTATTCTAGTGTAACGTGTATTGTAGAATCTTAGGGTTGATTTTGGTGATTGGTTTCATGTTCAAGGAGTTTGAGCCAACTTGTATGAAGCTTTTTATCATTTTGTTTGGGTCCACATTTCTATTTGTGGGTGGATTGAGCAGACTTAAGGTTATGCAGTTTTTGGAAGCCGACATGGTTAATGATTTTTTTTGTTGGTGCAGATATATAAGATCTATTGTTGAAAATTTTGATGTGTGTGATGAGTGAGGGAAGTATGTTTGAGAAAATTTGCAATATTGGTGAATGTGATTGAATATTTTGGTGCTCTAGTGTATGACACAATAAGAAAACATAGCAGTTAGATAGATCAGTTGGAGAAGATAATCCGAGCCTAACTGGAACTTCTTTTTGGAATATTTAGATGCTATACTTTAGTTCATTCATCATTTTAATAATTTGTAATATCCTGTAAGACAGTGAGTCATCCTCTGAGTTGTAGCCCTTTTGTAATTAAGCAACGAGCTCTAGGCAATGTGCCTAAATGTAAGTGCATTCCCCTTATGTAATATTATCATACTTCTGGCCATAGTATAATAATATTGTGGGTTTAAATCCCATCGTGGTTTTTCCCTTTCTAGGTTTCCACATGAAAATATTGGTGTTATGGTTGTGTGGTTGTTTACTTTATGTTTTTGCATTTTTCTTTCATTCATATGCATCTAGTGGTTTAAGGATCATCTTAATAAGTTTGCAAATTATAAAACACCAATTCACCCCCCTCTCATAGTGTTCATTGATTCCAAAAATTGGTGTCAGAGCTTAGTTATTTGGAAGAAGCCTAATAGCTTGAGGAAGATCTGAAAGATTGAATCAATGGACTTCAGTTTGTAGAGGCAGCTTACTGTAGCACTTGAAGATTTTGATTCAGCGATGAAAGAGAAGAGTAGCCTCAAGAGAAGTTTGGAAGCAGCTGAAGACTTCATTTAAATATTGAAAGATAAAGTGAGCACTTCTAGAGAGAAGGGAAAGGAGATGATGGAAAAACTAAAGGAGAAAGAATAACAAAGCATTGACAATCAAACCTTACAAGACAAGATAGATGAATGTGAGAAGTTGGCTAGAGAAAACAGAGTCCTGAAGAATGAGATGAAATCCATTGTGATGAAGCTGGCAAAGGAGATTGAAGACTTGAAAAAGAATAAAGAAACCCTAACTCAGTCACTGAATGAAAGATCTAATAAATGTTGCAGATTGACATATGAGAATGATCAGTTGAAGATTGAATTGGTGCAATGCAAGAATGATGGACAAGAACTTGAAAGGTAGATCATAATTTTGAGAGATGAGCTGTCTACTACTGATGAGTACAAAGAAAAACTCAAAACCAGTTCAGCCTGGTTAAATGAGATGGTGGAAAGTCAAAGACATGGTAAAGATATGCAAGGATAGGAATATGAGAAAGGAGAATCCTCTGGTTCTGGACAAAGCAATCATCAGCAGAAGAACAAGAAACCTCTGGTAAGATAGACTAATGCCTATAAATTCAATGGTAAATGATTTTTGTATGGTAAATTCGGTCATATGGTAAGTCAATGTAGAAATAAGATGAATAATGGGATGATGAATAATGGTTTTACCTTTACCAATCAATGTTTCATATGCAACAACTTTGGTCATAAGTCAAATATGTGCAGAATGGTGAACAATTTTTAGAATAAGAGATGTTATGCATGTGGAATGTTTGGACACATTTCTAACCAATGCAGGATGAGATCAAATTAGATGAGTGTCAGGTCTATGCAAAGAAATATTGTTTTCTATGCATGCACCAAATCCAGTCATATTATAAAGTATTGCAGAAGGAAGAACATGGACAACAATGGTCTGGTAAACAAGAACAAATCAGATGAAAAGGGAAAAGCTAAAGTGGAAGAGATCAGAGATCAACATAAGAGGATGTAGGTTAAGAAGGAAGATTCAAATGTCTAGAATGGCTCCACACCTGATTCCAATGATGGAACCTCATCCAATAGCTAAGAAACTTTGGCCTTAGGGGGAATTTTTCATGCAGATCCTTAGAACCCCCTTTTGGAGATCTGTAACCAATTGAGGATGGTTGCAGATGATGGAGATTAGTTGTTCAGTTGATATCCAATAGATTTCATGTCTATCTAAGTATCTAGTGATGATTTCTTAAAGATGCAAGGTATCTGAAAGCTTTTAGGGTTGTGCATTTATTACAAATTAAAGTTAATTTTTTGGTGGATAAAAAAGGCATTTCAATCACTCATTCCTTACATTATGAACAAAGAGTAAGTGCAACAAAGCAAGGCGAATGAGATTGAGCAATGATAACCGAGCTTGAAGTGATTAGTCAAATATTCCTTGTATCTGTTTGAGATTGAAAAGGTATTTGTCCATTTGCGAGCTATATTTTTATACCCTAATTTTGAAATGGCATTTCCATCTAGTGTTACGACTCCCTTGGTAGTTGAGATTACTAAGAGAGCAAGGTTCATTTTCAAAAGACATCCATTCAAATATGTTGAACATGAACTATAAGGTGCTTTTTCAGTTGTCTCATATGGCGTATTGCACAATGAAGATATTAGTGCATACATCCACTTCAACATCGAAGAACTTGGAAATGCGGATATGTTATCACTGTATACCAAGCATATGATGGATGGAATGGGAAATCTGAAGCCAGAATTGAAGTCACTATAGGAAAAGGGTTTCATCTAGTTTGTTCATTTCTCAGTGTTTGATGAACCCAAATGGGTGAGATATATCCTTAACCAAATCCATGATGAGTTTGTATAGCTGGACCAACCTCATTGTTGGTAACAACAATAAAGGAAAACTGAGAGGGGGGGCGAATTAGTTTTCACCATATTATCAAACTTAACCTTAAAAGCAAATCTGATAAATTGTAGTAACAACAAAGATAAGTAAATTGATAGCACAACACACAACGCCAAGATTTTGACTTGGAAAACACGGTTAAGGGAAAAACCATGATGGGAACCTACCCACAATAAGATGATACTCTATAGTAGTATGTAAAAATAATTATAATGGGGAATGCACATGCATTCAAGCACACTACCTCGAGCTCACTGCTCAAAATAAGAAGGCCCAAAAGGCTAAAACCCTCGAGGAAGGATCGCTACCTTACAATCATGATCGGACTATAATCTGGATTACATGAACTGCAAATATAGCATCTCCTTATGCCTGATAATAGTTTCCGTTAAGCACATTTGTTTGCCCTACATTAATATTTTCTCAATACATCACATCAAAGGATAAATTTTCTTAAGAACCACATATACCAATCTTTGATAATGCGGAAACTACACTAATACCCAAATTACATGACTAAATCACCTATATACAATTCATCAACCTTGGCAACAAGGTCTGCCAAACCCTCAACTTACAATTATAAAATTCAAACACACGATACAAAGATCAACCACCAAACCATTATAATGATATACATGACATAACATGGACCTAAATCAAATTCTCAAACATGCAGAATTATTGGAAATTATGCCAAGATCAATCGCAACACGCTACACCACCAAGAATACCGCATAACACGAAGAATATCACTAGATTAGCAAAATCACAAATACTATGCACAATGATCAATGCAGACCACCAAAAAAATAAGACACCATCAAGAAACATCAACAAGCACATTTTAACCATTCGCAATAGCTGCACCAACACCACTTATCAAATCTTCATCAATCAATATCTGAAACTCAAGAACACTGAAACGACAACAACTCGGACTAGAAAGATAGTTTGCAGAGCACCAAATCAAAAACCATCTGAAATGTAGATTCACATGAAAATCCCAAACAATCTCCCAAAATCATAACTCAAGATCTTATCACACCGGAATATATTGGAGGAAATACCGAACTCTGCAAAGCACTAATCAGAAAAACCAAACTACAAACCAAATCATATGATATGATCAATTAAGCTACCAGATCATTGAAACCAATACAGAAATATATAATGATACTAGAAATATTCCATATACCGAACCATGATCCCAATAAACCAATCTTCAACCACTGAAGCAATAGATCATAGAAATATGTTGACATCAATGACAACAACATATCCTAGCAACAGCAATGTCCAACAATCTCCTCCTTTGGCATTGATGTCAACATATGGATGTGAAAAAAAATCAATGGAAAGAAAGGAAACATCTCCAACAAAATCCCCCTAAGACCAAGATCACCAATCAATAGATAAGATGGTTTTTTACATGCTTTCTCTCCCCCTTTGACATCAATGAAAAAGGTTCACAAAACAAAAAACTAAACTCTCCCCCTTAGATAAAAAAATCAACTCAACTGAACCACAAATATACAACTCCAACAGAGGAGCAACATAAACTCATCAATCCAGACAAGAAGATAAGACTATGAAGTCCACCAAATTGATGCAACTCAATGCATCTAGTTCTCATCAGGAGGGGTAGATACCCCTAACTTGTCTCTCAAATAGACAAATGTGTCTGTAGGCAAAGGCTTGGTGAAAATATTAGCAATTTGTTCCTTTGTAGACACACTCTATCTTTACTTCCTCTTCACTGACTTTTTCTCTCAAGAAATGATACTGATTGATACATGTTTAGTCTTTGAATGTTGCACTGGGTTCTTTGACATATTAATAGTACTTAAATTATCATAATATATGACAGTAGGCTCATCATAGATAACTCTGATATCCTTCAACATTTTAATCATCCAAACTACTTGAGTGTAATTACTAGCAGCGGCAATGAACTCAGCTTCAATAGCAGATAAGGAAACTAAATCTTGTTTCTTACTTGCCCATGAAACCAATTTCTTACCCACAAATAATGAGCCATCGGAGGTACTCTTTCGGTCATCAACATCACTAGCCCAATCAGCATCAGTGTAAGCACATAGCATGAAATCATCATTCCTAGGGTACCACAAACCATAATCCATAGTTCCTTTCAGATATATGAATATCCTCTTTATAGCAGTGACATGACCCTCTTTCGAATCAGCTTGATATCTAGCAGCCATCCACACAACATGCATAATTTTAGGTCTAATCTGAGTCGGGTATAGAAGTCCACCAACCATACATTTTTACAAAGTCTAATTAGCTTTTGGAGATTCAACATTTTTAGATAATTTGCAGTCAGTCATCATAGGAGTTCCAACCGGTTTAGAATCTTTGAACCCAAACTTCTTCAGCAATTCCTTCACATATTTTGCTTGAGATATAAAAATACCTTTTCCAATCTTTGAAATATACAAACCTAAGAAAAACTTCATCTCTCCTATCATAGACATTTCAAATTCTTTTTGCATATCACCGACAAACTTCATACTCAACTTATCATCTCCTCCAAAGATAATGTCATCAATGAAGACTTCAACAATCAAAATGTTATCATTATCAATCTTGAGATATATATTACTATCAATAGTACCTTTGTTAAATCCTAATTTCAGCAAATACTTATCCAATCTATCATACCAAGCTCTAGGGGCTTGTTTCAGTCCATAAACAGCTTTCTTCAGTTTGGATGCCATGTCTCTGTTGGTATTATGGATGACTTTTTCATGTGTTGCATTGGTTTTGTCATTGATGTCAACACTTAGCTTCATGAAGATCTACATGGTTGGTTTGGCACTCTAGTTATACAGGTTATGTGTTCATCGATAGGTTATGTGTTCACTGGTAGGTTATATTGTTCATCGACAGTGATGATAACTTGTTATCATCTAGAGATAATTTCGTTATGTCGAAGACATGGATTGGATGTTTGGATTTGGTGTTTTTATTATTGGTCTAATCAAGTTAACATGTTTGCCTTTACCAGCAGATAGGACTAGGTTATGGACCAGTACTTGTTATCTATTCCAGATCAGCACGACACCTTATGGAGATGGTCTATTGATTGGATATTGTATTGAGCTGACATATTGTATCGCATCAAGACTTATTTGTAATTGACTTAATTGTAATATCTTTAATGAGCCAACCTTATGATTTGGTCTAAGGTTTTGTATAAATAAATGTAAAATCTCATTTGTGAGATATGGTATAGAAATGGTATGAGTGTGTGCAAATATTGAAAGAGCGAAAATAAGATCCTTGTGTGAATCACGCAAACATTATCTGAAGGTTGAAGGAAGGTTATGAAGGTGTTTGGCACTCATGTTCAGAGCTTAAACCGATACTGAATCCAGCGTTACAAATGCTATTTTGAGCAGTACATTGTATTGGATTTAACCATCCAACTGTAGTCAGTGTGACTCCTATTTTGTGATTAAGCAGTGAGCTCTAGGCAATTGGTTTTTCTGCATGTGCAGACCCCATTTGTATACACTTACTATTTGTATTAGTATCATCTAATTGTGGGTAAGGTTTCCCACCGTGGTTTTTCCCCTTACTGGGTTTCCATGTCAAAATCTTTGTGTCATGTGTTGTGGATTTTGTTTCTCTTTTTGTTTCATGCATTAATTTATATCGGTACTGCTAGAACTATTAATCTATTTTACCAACATTTAAGTTTGGTTTACCAGCATTTAAGTTTAAGTTGGAATAATTAGCGTTTTAGTTATAATTTATATACAACTGGTTAAAAATTGATTCACCCCACACCCCCCCCACCTCAGTTGTCCTTCCAGTTCCTAACAATTGGTTTCAGAGCTAAGTCCTCTTTTTGCAGAAGCCTAACAACTTGAGGAGATCCTATGGCAACAAATATTTTTAGGAAGGATAATCTGAAACTTGATGGAACTAACTATGGTATATGGAATATTAAAATGGAAACACATCTGAACTACATTGGAAGAGATATATGGGAAGTTACTAAGAATGGATATGTTGGTCCTACTCTAAATCAACCTCATCCATCGACATTGACTAAGGACATGGACAATGATTGCAAAGAAAGAGAAGCACTTCTGAGTGCATTATCAGACCAATCTACTGCTAAATATATTTGCGATAAACTGAAAATATTGAATGAAGGAGATACAACTGTCAAAATTGCAAAATTGGAATGTTACTGGGTCAGGTATGAAAATTGAAACATGGAAGAAGATGAAAGAATTTCTGCATTTATAGAAAGAGTTAATGAAATTTTTTTAGGAATACAATATTGTGGTGGATCCTTAAGTGAAGATGAAATTGTGTATAAAATTTTAAGAGCATTTCTACCGTCTTACATAATGAAAGTGGCTGCTATTAATGAGTTGAGAACAATGCCTAATACATCAGTTTTTAAAGATAATTTGGTTGGAAAACTTTCTGCATTTGAGTTTGAAGAGTTTGGTCTTGTTGCTATAGTAAAGACTTATTTATCCTTCAAAGAATCATCATCAACATCATCAATATCATCATCATCTGACAAAATTGATTGGAAAGCACTTTATGCAAAAGAACTTGAATATATGAGGAGAGAAAATGAAGAACTTGAAGTATTATTTGCAAGGAAGATGCCTAAAGGTCTAGTAGGAAGTATGTATGAAGGTAAAGCACCTTTCAAATGTTTTAATTGCAATAAAGTTGGTCATATAGCATCTAGATGTCTTGATAGACATGCAAGATTAAGGGAGGAAGCAAAAAGAACATATAAGCCTAACCCTAAATATCAGAGATATAGATTTAAGAAAAATAGAGATAAGTCATGTTACTATGCAAATGAAGGTGTTACAGATGATTCAGATGAAGATCCAGCAGATAGTGGATGGGAATTTGTTGCAATAAAAGAAGATCAACCGACACCTATTGTCAAACTGGTACAAAAGGCACTGGCAACTAACATTGAAGAAAAGGATGAATGGATCATTGATTCTGGATTCTTGCATCATATGACTTAGGATAAAAGAAAATTCTTGTCATTTCGGGAATGTAATGGAGGTCTAGTAAGGTTTGGAGATGATAAAGCTTGCTCAATCAAAGGAAGGGCACTATATCTTTGGATGGTAAGCACAATACTGACAATGTTTATTATGTTGAAGGTTTGAAGCATAATCTTTTGAGTGTTGGTCAGTTAGTGGAAAAGGGATTTCAGTTACAATTCAAGAATGGAAAATGCAAAATCATAAACAAAACTGGATTGGAGATTGCAACTGGTAATCAGACTAAAGGTAATATCTTTCACTTGAATACCAGTGATAAGACAGTTTGATTGCACATATTGATGAAAGTTGGTTATGGCATAAAAGACTATCATGTGAATTTTGATTGCATTGTAAAGATCGGTTCAACTAAGGCAGTAAGGGATTTACCTAAGATTGTGAAACCTCATAATCTAGTATGTAAGGAATGTCAAATGGGAAAGCAAGTTAGAACAACTTTTAAAAGCATTGCTGAGAAATCCAATAATACTCTTGATTTAACTCATACTGATTTATGTGGTCCAGCAAGAACAAGAAGTCTACAAGGTGATAGATACTTTATGCTAATAATTGATGATTATTCTAAAATGTGTTGGGTTACTTTTCTCAAGGAGAAATATTAATCTTTTGGGAAATTCAAGTTATACAAGGCAATGTTAGAGAATGAAACCAACAAGAAAATCAAATGTTTGAGATCAGATCAAGTACGAGAACTTACATCTAGGGAATTCAATACATTCTGTGAAGTGAATGGGATTAAAAGACAATTATCAGCACCCCAGACACCCCAGCAGAATGGAGTTGTGGAAAGGAAGAACAAAACTATTTTGGATGCAACAAGAACCATGTTGATGGAAGAAAATATACCTCATGTGTACTGGAGAGAAGCAGTCAATACAACAATTTATACTTTCAACAGAGTTCACATCAAAAGTCAAACCGGTAAGACACCTTATGAACTATGGTTTGGTCATACTCCTACTCTTAAATACTTTAGAATATTTAGAACCAAATGTTATATTAGAGGAGATCAGTATGTTGGCAAGTTTGATCCTAGAAGTGATGAAGGAATATTTCTTGGTTATTCATCTAGAAGCAAGGTATACAGATGTTATAATAAGAGATTGCACAAAATCATTGAAAGTACTAATGTGAAGATAGATAAACATTTTGGAGGAAATTCAAGATCTATAGAACCGACAGTTGAAATTATTATAAATGAACCGACATAGATTGCACTGGTACAGAATGTAGACCCAGTCACACCGACATCATCAGAAAACTCAACAGTGACTGAAGAACAGTAGCATGTGAATGTTAATCAGAATAAACCTAGGTATATAAGATTGAATCATTCAAAGAATCAAATAATTTGAAACAAGAATCAAGGTGTTATGACTAGAGGAAGATTGGCAAATCAAGAGGTACGTTTAATTTCTCAAGTTGAACTAGCATCTGTTACTAAAGCATGTGAAGATAAACATTGGATAAAAGCAATGGAAGATGAAATAGAACAGATTGAAAAGAATAATACTTGGACATTGGTTCCCTGACCTAAAGACAAAATTGTAATTGGAACTAAATGGGTATTTAGGAATAAACTTAATGAGGATGGTGAAGTAATCAGAAACAAAGAAAGATTGGTTTGTAAAGGTTATTCACGGAAAGAAGGAATTGATTATAATGAAACCTTTGCATCAGTAGCCAAAATAGAGGCAGTTAGACTATTTCTTGCATTTGCAGCTCATAAGAACTATAAATTTTATCAGATGGATGTAAAATGTGTATTTTTTAACGGAGATCTTGAGGAGGAAGTTTACATTGAACAACTTGATGGATTTTCATTGACAGATGATAAGGATATGGTTTGTAGGTTAAGGAAGGCTTTATATGGATTGAAGCAAGCTCCCAGAGCTTGGTATGCTAGATTGGATAAATATCTTTTAAAGCTTGGTTACACAAAAGGTAATGTTGATAGTAATTTGTACTACAAAGTTACCAATGATGACATTTTGTTTATTGAAGTCTTTGTTGATGATATAATTTTTGGAAGTGAAGATGGATTATGTAAAGACTTTGCTAACAAGATGCAGAAAGAATTTGAAATGTCTATGATTGGAGAGACAAAAAAAATTCTAGGTTTGCAGATTTCACAAACAAATAAAGGTACATTCATATGTCAAAAAAAATACTTGAAGGAACTTTTGAAAAAATTTGGTATGGAAAACTCTAAACTGGTACGTACTCCTATGACTACAACTAATAAATTGACATTGAAGGATGATTCGACTTCTATTAATCCGACAAGGTACAAATATATGATTGGAGGTTTACTGTATTTAACACAAACAAGACCTGATATAATGAATGCAATATGTATTATTTCAAGATTTCAAAGCAATCCTAAAGAAAATCATGAATTAGCAGTTAAAAGGATTTTTTTGGTACTTACAAGACACAGTAAATCTTGGTTTATGGTATCCTAAGAATGAAAATTTTGAGTTATGTGCATATATAGATTCTAATTGGGCAGGAGATGTAGATGACAAAAAGAGTACCACTGGTAGTCCATTCTTTCTTGGCAGGAGATTGATTTCATGGATTAGTAAGAAGCAGACTTGTACATCATTATCTAAAGCAGAAGTAGAATATGTTGCAGCAGCAACTAATTGTACTCAGGTATTATGGATTAAGCAAATGTTGAAGGATATAAAGGTAAAATGCAAAGAACCAATAATTATTTATTGTGATAATTCAACAGCAATTGATATATCAAAGAATCTGGTATTTCACTCTAAGACAAAGCATGTTTCTATTAACTATAATTTTCTAAAAGAAAATGTTGAAGCAAAAGTGAGATTGGTTTATGTGAATACTAAAGAGAAAATTGCAGATATCTTTACAAAGACTTTGCCTAAGGAAACATTTGAATATCTCAGAGAGCAGCTTGGGGTAATTTCCCCACCGAAAGAGACTTAGATGTTGAAGATTGGCATCAAACCAGCAGAAACTGACAGATATATCTTTTTCCAGCTTTGATGGAGGTGAGCTACTACTCAGGGGGAGTAGTTAGCTGTATGATATGTTTTGATTCTTAATTGCTTTGGCATTTGATGTCAAAGGTGGAGAGATATCTATGGAAAAACTTTGTATTTGGGAGAGATGATGATTCTATTTGGAGAGATGTACATTGTTTTTGGTTTCTATTTTTGGTTCAAAACTTTGTGACAAACTTTGTATTCATCTATCTTTGGGAGATTGTTGGTTTATTAGTTTTTGGCATTCTGTTTTTGACACTCAAATGTTTTTCCATCTAGTGTTGCCATCAATGCCAAAGTGAGAGATTGTTGGTATTATGGATTTCTTTGTCATGTGTTGCATTATTTTTGTCATTGATGTCAACACTTATCTTCATGGAGATCTACATTGTTGGTTTGGCACTCTGGTTATATAGGTTATGTGTTCACTGACAGGTTATGTGTTCACCGGCATGTTATATTATTCACTGGCAATGATGATAACTTGTTATCATCTGGAGATAATTTCATTATGTCAAAGACATGGATTGGATGTTTGGATTTGGTGTTTTTCTTATTGGTCTAATCAGGTTAACGTGTTTGCCTTTACTGGCAGATAGGACTAGGTTATGGACCAGTACTTGTTATCTATTCTAGATCAACATTGCACGTTATGGAGATGGTCTATTGATTGGATATTGTATTGAGCCGACAT
Organism: Cryptomeria japonica; assembly: GCF_030272615.1. NCBI lineage: Eukaryota > Viridiplantae > Streptophyta > Pinopsida > Cupressales > Cupressaceae > Cryptomeria > Cryptomeria japonica. Next base: position 237,965,795 of record NC_081406.1, read on the forward strand.
ATTGTATCGCATCGAGACTTATTTATAATTGACTTAATTGTAATATCTTTAGTGATCCGACCTTATGATTTGGTCTAAGGTTTTGTATAAATAAATGTAAAATATCATTTGTGAGATATGGTATCAAAATGGTATGAGTGTGTGTGAATATTGAAAGAGCAAAAATAAACAGATCCTTGTGTGAATCACACAGACATTATCTAAAGGTTCAAGGAAGGTTACGAAGGTGTTTGGTACTCACGTTCAGAGCTTAAACCACTACTAAATCCATCATTGTAGATGCTATTTTGAGCAGTACATTGTATTGGATTTAACCATCCAACTGTAGTCAATGTGACTCCTATTTTGTGATTGAGAAGTGAGCTCTAGGCGGTTGGCCTTTCTGCATGTGCAGACCCCATTTGTATACACTTACTATTTGCAGTAGTATCATCTAATTATGGGTAGGGTTTCCCACCATGATTTTTCCCCTTACCGGGTTTCCACGTCAAAATCTTTGTGTCATGTGTTGTTGATGTTGTTTCTCTTTCTATTTCATGCATTAACCTATACCGGTACTGCTATAACTATTAAGTTGTTTTATCGACATTTAAGTTTGGTTTACCGGCATTTAAGTTTAAGTTGGAATAATTAGTATTTGAGTTATAATTTATATACAACTGGTTAACAACCGATTCACCCCCCCCCCCCCTCTCAGTTGTCCTTTTGGTTCCTAACAGTCTCCGTCGTCTGATAATGAAAATCAATCAGGTTGCTCAATGTAGACTTCTTCTTCAAGATCACCATTCAAAAAGGATAACTTGACATCCATCCGATATACCTTGAAATCCTTATATTAAGTATATGCAAGAAATATTCTAACAGCTTCAAGTCTAGTTATCAAAGAAAAAGTCTCCTCATAATCAATCCCTTCTTTCTGTGAATATCCTTTGCATACCACTCTTGCTTTTTCTGACAACTTCACCGGCTTCATTCAATTTGTTACTAAATACCTATTTAGTACCAATCACATTCTTATCTTTAGGTCTAGGCACAAGTTTCCATGTGTTATTCTTTTCAATCTAATTCAATTCTTCTTCCATAGCCTTCATCCAATTTTCATCTTTGCAAGCCTCAATAACATCTTTAGGTTCAACTTTGGAAATCAAACATACCTCTTCATCAGTTATTCTTCTTCTAGTCATCATACCTTTATTTGTATCACCAATGATTTGATTTTCAAAATGACTTAATCTCACATACCTTGGAGTCTTCTGATTATTCTGATTTTTCAGGTTCCTACACCTCTTCACTAGCAATAACAACATCTGGGTTAATAGTCTCTACTGGATCATTTTGCTTCAATTTTTTAGTCTGATTTAGTGTTAAAATAACATCTTGATCATCATCATATCCATATGCTCTGATTTATTTTCCATAGTTCTCATCAACTTTCACATTTGCACTTTCCACTATCTTTCTTAATCTCTTATTGTAGCACCTGTAGGATTTTCTCTTTGTAGAGTATCCTAAGAAAATTCCTTCATGACTTCCTGCATAAAACTTTCCTATATCCTCATCTCTCTTTATATAACACTTGCTTCCAAAAATTCTAAAATATCTCATAATAGGAACATGACCAAACCATAGCTCATAAGGAGTCTTAAAGGTATCACCTTTTATATGCACTCGGTTGAACATGTAAACAATAGTGCTTACAACTTCTCTCCAATTGATCTTCAGAACATTCACTTCAATTAGCATTGTCCTTGTAGCATTCAATATGGTTCTCTTCTTCCTTTCAGCAACTTCATTCTATTGTGGGGTTCTAGGAGCAGATAATTGTCTTCTAATCCCATGTTTCTCATAGAATTAATCAAACTCACTGGAATCCTCCTCTATTAGATCTCAGACATTTCACCTTCAATCATGTCTCAGTCTCAACCTTTGCTTTGAATATCTTGAATTTTTCCAATGCTTCTAATTTTTCCCTCAAAAAGGCAACCCACATCATCTTGGAATAATCATCAATAAATAAGATTAAATATTTGTCACCCTACACACTTCTTATTGCATTAGGTCCACATAGGTTAGTATGCACAAGATCTAGCAATCTATCAGAATCATATTGTTTACTCTTGAAAGAAATTATTGTTTGCTTACCCATTTGGCATTCCTTACATACCAAATTAGCAGGCTTACAATTTTAGGAAAATCTCTAACAGCTTGAGTAGAACTGATCTTAATCATTGAGTCAAAATTAACATGACAAATTCTCCTATTCCATAACCAAATTTCATCAATTTGAGCAAACAAGAAACTTTTCTCACCAGCATTCAAATGAAATATATTACCTTTAGTCTTAGTTCGTGATGCAATCTCTATACTAAAGGCATTTAGGATCTTGCATTTTCCATTCTTGAATTGTAAATCATAACCTTTTGTCAACCATATGTCCAACACTTAAAATATTATGCTTCAAACCTTCAATATACAAGACATCATCAGTGTTATGTTTACCATCAAAGAAAATAGAACCTCTATCACGGATCACACAGGCTTTATCATCTCCAAATCTTACCATTCCACCATCATATCTCTCCATATTTACAAATTTTATTTTATCACAAACCATATGATGTGAACAATCGTTGTCAATCACCCATTCATCTTTCTCTTCAACTTTGGTAGCTAAATATTTTTCGTCAATAGTGTAGCTTGTGGAATCAACAAGTACCAATCCATCTTCTTTGATAGCAATAAACACAATTTCATCTCCTTTAGTCAATCTCTGTGAAATCAATGCTTCAAGTTCATCCAATTCTCTTTCTTTCTCTTCCATCTTCCTTATCCCTCTCAAATCTGGATATTTTGCATTCATCAGGATCGTACTTCTTCTTTCTGGATATAGATGCTCTAAATGTTGTCTCTAACTTTCCATGTGATTCACCAAATTCACTCAATTCAAATGTAGCAATGTTTCCAACCAACATATATCTTTTCACAATAGTCACGCTCTGAATCTCATCAATAGCAGCTACCTTATGTTTATAAGGAGGCAATGATCTCAGCACCTTAGCAAAAATTTCATCTTCTTCAAGGGTTCCATTGGTACATCTGATACCTAGGACAAGTTAATTCACCTTAGCCATAAATGAGTTTATGTTCTCATCTTCTTCCATCTTCAGCATCTCATACTTTCCTTTCAAACTCTGCGACTTAGCAACTTTGACTTGTTTATCTCCTTCATACAAGGCCTCAGGCTTCTCCAAGATCTCATGTGTAGTCTGAAGTCCCATCACATTAGTCATCTCAAACTTAGTTAGAGAACTCAGCAATGCTTCCTTAGCTCTAATGTCATGTTCAGCATCCTTGATCTCAGCAACAGTAACTGGTCTGTTCTGGGGAACAAAATAGGCATTCTTTGTAATCTTCCAGTAATCTTCTCCAAGACATCTCAAGTGCACCTCCATTCAGTTCTTCCATATAGAATAGTTACTTCCATCAAATCTCATACTTTCCTTCTTAAAATAACACTTCCACTTCCAATTTCCATCCCAAATCACCTCAAGATGTCAAGCTTCTTTCAGAGGATCTAGCTCTAATACCAATTGTTGGCAACAACAATGAAAGAAAATTGAGAGGGGGAGGGGAATCAATTTTCACCGAATTATCAAACTTAACCTTAAAAGAAAATCTAATAAACTGCAATAACTACAAAGATAAGTAAATTGATAGCACAACACCAAGATTTTAATGTGGAAAACTTGGTTAAGGGAAAAACCACGATGGGAACCTACCCACAATAAGATGATACTCTACAGTAGTATGTGAAAATAATTACAATGGGGAATGCACATGCATTCAGGAAAACTGCCTAGAGCTCACTGCTCAAAATAAGAAGGCCCAAAAGGTTACAACCCTCAGGGAAGGTTCACTACCTTACAATAATGATCAGACTACAATCCGGATTATATGAACTACAAATATAGCATCTCCTTATGCCTGATAATGGTTCTAGTTTAGCACATTTGTCTGCCCTGCAACAATCTTTTCTCAATACACCACACCAAAGGATAAATTATCTTAAGCAACACATATACCACTCTCTGATAATGCACAAACTACACCGATACCCAAATTACATGACTAAATCACCTATATATATAATTCATCAACCTTTGCAACAAGGTTGGCTAAACCCTCAACTCACAATTACAAAATTCCATCACATGAGAGATCAACTATCAGGCCAATATAATGATATACATGATATAACATGGACCTAAATCAAATTCTCAAACACACAGAACCACCGAAAATTATGCCAAGATCAATCGCAACATGCTACACCACCAAGAATACCGCATAACACGAAGAATATCACCGGATTAGAAAAATTACCAATACCGCACACAATGATCAATGCCGACCACCAAAATAAATAGGATACGATCAAGAAATATTAACAAACACATTCTAACCATCTGTAATAGTTGCACCAATGCCACTTATCAAATCTTCATCAATCAACATCTCAAACTCAAGAACACTCAAACAGAAGCAACTCGGACTAGAAAGATAGCTTGCAAAGCACCAAATCATGAACCATATAAAATGTCGATACACATGAATATCCCAAACAATCTCCCAAATCATAACTCAAGATCTGATCACACTGGAATATACCAGAGGAAATACCAAACTCTTAAAAGCACTGATCAAAAAATATTATAAATACTCCATGTAACAAACCATGATCCCAATAAACCAATCTACAACCACTGGAGCAATAGATCACAGGAATATGTTGACATCAATGACAACAACATATCCTAGCAGCAGCAATGTCCAACACTCATAAGATCACGAAGCAATCCATTCAAGCAGTTACCTGTTTGAATACAACTGGTGAGATCTCCAGTCTAAGAAAATTTTAGAACACCACTGTGAATGTGGTTATTGGATCCCAGCATGATAGCCTGTCAATGAGAATTAGTGATATCATAGAGAAGGATGTGATATTTGCTTCAATGGTGACAGGATATAAGATATATCAATCCAGCAGGAAAAACTTGGTATCCAGTACTGCCATATTTGTTGCTTATCAAATGCTTAAGGAAGACAAGAAGTATGATCTCTGTGGAGTTCTTCTCAGTGAGCTATTGAGAAATCTAAAGAAGATAGAAGATAAAGCAAGATAAGAAATATGTATTCAAATTTGGTTCCTTGATTGTTTGCTTGGCACTGTATTTCTTGAATGAAATCCTTGGTATTGGAAAGGTTCAATGGGCTTATGATAAACCAATGGTAGTTAAAATAAAGGAAGGTTTGCAGGGATTAGGTGATATTGTAGCACATAAATATTCTTTGTGGGGTTACTTTAAATCCTATCAAGCCATGATAAAAAGCAGAGAGAGGATTCAAAAAGATATAGTTGAAAAATATGAGAAACAGTTTGCTTCATGGTTGACAAGGATCAATGTCATATGGAGGCAGTTGAGCCTAGTACTATTTAGATCATGTCCATGGGGTATGCGGTAGATGCAAATACACTTGATGCATATGCTCAACACCTATTGAGTCAGTTGGTAGATGATAAGGAAGAAAGTTTTAGTACATACAAGGAAAAAGACTCGGGCTTGCATAAGAAATTCACAGAACCAACAAGGAAGAGGAAAGTAAGAAAGGAAGTTGAGGAGCTAGAAGAGAAAATGGGTATATCCAAGGAGGTTGTGCAAAGAGCTAGAGAGAAAAACATACTAAAAAAGGAGGACATGGCAAAGCCCAAAAAGTCAAAACTTGTCTCCACTCCTCCCAAGCAATCAAACCCTAGAGAGTCTCAGTCTGCACCTACCTCCGGTGTCCATAAGTTTATTTCTCCACCCAAGCCTCAAACAACATCAACTAGTGGAATAGAGAAGAAAAAGAAAGAGAAACCATCAAGAAAACATGTAGCTACAGAGGAAGAAACCGAAACTAATGAAGAGGTCAGAGAGGTAAAGAAGACAACCACTTATGCTAGAGTGGTGAAGAAGCCTCAAACTAGTGGTTCCCAGCCAACCAAGAAGCCAAGAGCTACAGTTGAGTCGTCTGATAGAACTAGAGTGAGAAAGAAACAAAAGTCTAAAATAGATGAAGCTCTGAAGTATGGTAAAATTGAAGGCACTTATGAAGTTGTGCCCCCAATGACTTTGAAGGAATTAATTGATGAAGTTCTTAAAGATGGTAATTTGAAGAATGTGCCTATATATTATGAATTTTTTTATGAAAAAGATCATATTGCTATAGAAGAGGAAATTTTATAGTACATGGATGTTTATAGAAAGGCATTAATATAACTAGCATCTATGATCTCCAAAATCATGTATGAAATTTTGGATGTTAGGAGGCATACAGCAAGTCTAGAGGATGAAAGGATGAAAGAGTATGTATTAGCAAATCTATACTCTGTCATTTCTAAAGATGAAGTTATTAGATTATTAAAGCTTGCAAAGGAAATATTTTTAAGTAAGAAGAGAGTTAATAAGATTATTCTTGGAAAAATAGATGAGGCGACCAAAGAAACAGAGACAATTTTTGATAGATCATGGGATTGTTGTGAACCCGACACATGATGACACTCATCCGGGAGAGAAATCACATGACACCTCTGTTCTGGAAGTTCATAAAGTTGTTCCTAACAAGAGAAAGTATCAATCATCTGAGAAAGCTACTCCAGAAGAGCAACCCAGGGTACAAATCACAATTGATCATCTTGTTGATAACATTGATGACTCCGGTGAAGTTGTACAAGATCCTCTGGTGATTGAAGTCATTTCAAAGAAGACATTTGAGAAGGTAGATGATGGGGAAAAGGGAGAAGATGATGGTGAGAAAGTTGAAAAGGATGCTAGTGCAGAGGTAGCAGAAAAGGAGAAAGGAGAGGAGAAGGCATATCAGGCCACGGTAATAGTGGCAAGAGACACTATACCCAATAAAGGAAAACAAGTTGCTACTGATTCGAATGATTTTGGTCAAGGGTCTATTGATATGCGATCTTTATCTTTGATTTAATAATTGAAGTTAGCAACTCTCACCCAAGCTAAAGCCAATGAGGACTTACTTAAGTCTCGTTCGGAAGACAAATAGTTGATAACATTGCCAGGAGATGTCCTAGAGAAAATTTTGCCATCTTTCAAATCGGACACATTTGATCCCTCCGATAAGATTAAGAGTATGTTGAATATTGTAAGTTCTCATTTTGAGTCTTTGGAGAAGGCCGCATATATTAGATTTTTGAATCAATTCAATGCTATGAGATTAAAACAATTTTTGAATATGATTGAGGATGATAGAGTCAGCTTAGTAACTGCTATGAAAAGAATTCAAGATGCACTTGATGAAGGTGGTAACATATTCAAGTCATGTCTAATTTTTCTAAAGTTAACTATAGACATTGACAAGAAAATAAGAGAATGTGAAGGCCATCTTGCTATCATATCACATTCATATGCACCCCAGTCAATCCCGGCTAGCAATTTTGAACCACAAGTTTTGAGTATTTTGAAAAAGATTTGTCTTAATCAGGAGGACAAAACTTTGGGTAGAGTAGGTGAAGTAAGGATTCTTATCACTCCTCAGATAGATTCCCTAATGAGTATCATGCAAGATGTTAAATATGCTCTGAATAAGCTTGTTCTAACAGATAGACAAGGAGCAGAGATGCACACTTACCTTTTTAGTGGAATGATCAGCAACTTGGAGAGCTTGAAGAATGCATGGGATAACCATTTGTTGTCCCTTAGGATAATATTCACTGATATTTTCAATTTTTTGTGAGCAACTAACTATACATGTTCTTGTATATATATTTTGATGGATTCCTATCTTTGGTATTGTTGTCAAAGGGGGAGAGAGCAGAGTGAAAAATGGTGCACTCTCAAAGGAAGCTTGTAGATTCTTGGTGAGTTTAAAATTTTGAAGTTTTGCAGCTTTGAGTGTACAATTCATTTTTCACAGTGTTGCCATCAATGCCAAAGGGGGAGATTGTTGGCAAGAGACATTGTTCTAGTGAAGATTGGTGCATGATTGGTGCTTATGAGTTATCATTGATGGCAACCTAGTTCGGTAATCACATTCGGTGTACGTAAAAATCTTGATGTTATGGTTGTGTGGTTGTTTACTTTATGTTTCTAAATTTTTCTTTCATTCATATGCATCTGGTGGTTTAAGGATCAACTTAATAAGTTTTCAAATTGTAACACTTTTTTACCCCCCTATCAGTGTTCATTGATTCCTACATAAAACCCTAATTTAAGCACAAATTGACAAAAGAGGGTGAAAGAAGGTTTAATTTTGTTGTTGAGGTGCAAGATTGGCCTAATTTCAATGTTGTTAAGTTGTTGTTCAAGTCTCATTTGTTCTTGTTTGTGTTCTCTTTATTAGACTTGTCTTTTGAAGCTTGAAAAGACTGTAACTTGAAATTGAATGTTCAATTAGTCTCCTCACTAGGACTAGATGAATATTGTTACTGAAATTGAAATCAAATAGCCTCCTAATTAGGACTAGATGCAGATTGTAACTGAAATTAAAAGATCAATCCAAGCCTAATTAAGAACTAGATGAAAAAATAATGCATGAAATTGAAAGGATTAATCCAATAGCTAATCAGGTCATAGATGAAAGTTTTTTGCATGAAATTGAAAAGGGTTAATCCAAGCTTAATTAAGATCCTAAATGAAAGTTGTTTGATTGAAATCTTGCAAATCTATCCTTCAGCTTTGTCAAAAACTACAAATTACCCTATCAAAATAATCAAAACCCTACATACAACAAGCTTGTTAGTCATACCCTTCACATGAAACAAGTTAAGGTGAAATTACAATTTGTCTAGAAAACTATGCACTAGATTTGACCAAATGTGCAACATATTGAACCAACTACATAGGAAACTCAGCCAACTATGCAGGACTAAGTGCCAACTGCACAGGACCAACATCAGGCACGAGAATCAATGTTTTTCAATTTTCAAGTACCTGCAATTGATCAAAACTCATAAAAGATTTCAAATTTGTGTGTGCTTCATGTTAGGTTCACCAGATGTGGATAATGAAAATGAGAATCAGTTTGAAAAATAAAACAACGAATGCAATCAATCTACCATAATCATAGAAACTCAAATTTCATACTAATCTTCCTAAACCTACCAACAAAGTAATTGAAACGAAATACAAAATGATTGCAAACCATCCATTATTCCTTCAGTTAGACCTTGTTTCTCTTCCTTTTGATTCTAAAATAGATATGTTGCTCTAGAGAAGCCAGGTGCATGAAACGGCAAAATCAAAGGGGATTGATATGTGAACCTTACTAGGAATATGTGATTAAAGATGATTGCTATTTGCTAGCTACTAATGATGGACTAAACAAAAATGATAGAGTTAAGATATTTAAAAATTAGATGTTTGGACAAACTTGTTGGAATCAATGAACACTGAGAGGAGGGAGGTGAATCGGTGTTCTGGAATTTACAAATTTATAAAACTGATTCTTTACCCACTAGATGCAAAGAACAAAAACTATAATGCAGAATCACAAAGCAAATAACCACGCAACCATAACACTGGATTTTTTATGTAGAAACCTCAGAAAGGGAAAAAATATGGTGGGATTGACTACCCACAATATTATTATACTATGGCCACTAGTAAAACAATATTACAAAAGTGGAATGCACTTGCATTTAGGCACACTACCTAGAGCTCACTGCTCAATTACAAAACATGGCTGCAACCCTAGAGGACTCACTGTCCTACAAATGAGATATAGAAGAAAATACAATGTCTGAATTGTATTATAACATCTACAAATTCTAGGTATCACTTCCGGTTAGGCTCAACAATGATCCACTATCACTACTCTAAAAAACTTGTTTGTTTTGCTTTGCTACCATGTACCGAAACATGAAAACTTAAGGTGCGCAAGTGAAACTATGCTTAATTGTTTCTAACACAATCTTGCATACTCTCACTCCATCAAAATCATCATTCAAGTCGGTCTTATATATTCGCACCACAAAATAGATCTTCATCAAGTCAACTTCACAAAGCTATAAAATATGAATCATATAGTCTCATGTCGGCTCAATCCTTCTACAAATCCTTATTCTAGACCTAAAGAATATAATCACGTGCTTCCCATAGGTTGGCCCAATTACCTCAAACTCGTCAACATCCACCAAAATCACCTAAAGGAATCCAGACCACACGCTACACCATCAAACATAATGATAACTCTGATCTTACTTCAATAGCGGATACCGAACCAAAAAACTTGTTCTAGAATCAACACCAAAGGCTAGAATTGCTTGATAATCTACCTCACATATCCAATCAACTATTCCAATCACCGCAACCAAAATTGCATCACCAAAAATTAATATTTCTTACTAGTTTTATACACTATGTTCCACCAACCAGACTTATGCTTCATGAATAACCAAACTTACTTAAGACTTCTGGTAATCTCAATCTCCATATACCTGATAGGATTACTAAGCTGAGTTACCATCAATGACAACCCCTAGGTAATCTCCATGCATCTAGCATCATCAATCTCCATCGGAGCATCATCGGAACAGTATCATTTGCGAACAATCTCCCCCTTTGGCATTGATGGCAACGCTGTGAAAAATGACAAGTGATCCAACAATCCAAAGCTGCAATCAATCCAAAAATCTGTACACTCAACTAACTCCCCCTGAGAGTGTGCACCATTTTTCACTTCTCTCTCTTTCCCTTTGACATCAATGGCAAAGGTAGGAATCCACCAAAACTTATATTCAAAAGAATGTGTATAGTGATCTTCAGAAACTTGAAAATATCTGCATAAGTTACCTTCAAGGATTTCAAATACTCATTCCATCATCTTAGGAAACAATCAAAAACATTAATTGGGGCGCTAAACATATATGCATGTACTTCTACACCCTTAAGATCTATCGGGAAATCTCTTCCCAATGCAGTCACTGCATTCTGCTGAGCACCAAGTAAAGTGTCTAACTGAGGAGTGATTAAACTCCTCAATTCTCCCACTCGCCTATTAACTACTCCTCAGCACTCAATCTCTTATCTTATCTATTAGGTTCATGATTTGGGCTTCTAAATTGCTAGCAAAAACTGAAAGAGGGGCAAAAGATTGTGAAATTGCAGCTAACTGCCCTTCATATTCCCTAATCTTCTTGTCAATATCTACTGTAAATTTGGGTAAAATGAGAAATGACTTAAATATCTTACCACCTTCATCTAATGCATCCTCAACATGTTTTACCGTAGATTTCAAAACTTCCCTATCACCCTCAGTTGTTTTCAAAAAGCTTTCAAGTCGCATCTCATTAAAATTGTTCAAAACTTTAATATCTGTTGCTTTCTCTAATGATTCAAAATATGATTCAACTTTGTTTAACATGCCCTTAAGCTTACCAGAGGGTGTGTCACTTGAATCCTTCTTTAAGGTTAGGCAAAATTTTCTCCAAAAATGTGGTAGCCAAAGTTATAACCTCTTTTTCTTCAAATGCCGACTTAATTAAGTCCTCACTTGCCTTGATTTGCGTGAGCATGGCTAATTTCAGTGCTTGAAGAGGGGACAGGATACTCAAATCTACCAGACCATGAGAAAATTCATCCTTATCATCTACAATCTGCTTTCCTTTGTTAGGAATAGTGGCTTTTCCCATGATCACCGAAGCCTTATCAGTCTGCTCTACACCCTTGTCCTTCACATCTTCTTCTGAATTAACATCCTTTTCTTCTTTCTCACCATCACCTTTACCCTTTTTTGCATTACCTATCTCCTCATCTATCATCTCTGCAATGATTTCTATCTCTGGAGGATCCTACATAGCTTCACCAGAGTTGTCAACTACTTGATTATTAGTGGTGTCATCTGCAGCTTCCTGTCTAATCAGATCAATCTGTATAGATGGTTGATCTTGAGAAACTTTTGTCTGTACATGAACTACCGAAGAAGTATCTTTGCTTGATTTTCCTTCTGGTTGGGATTCATCCTTCTCCAGATTAACCTAATAGTTATTTTCTTTCAAAATTTTCCTTAGAATAGCATTTGTGACCTTTACTACTTCATTGACTCTCCTGAACATTATTTTATTTACTTTGTGCTTGCTCTAGAAGTTTTCCTTAGCAAGTCCCAAAATTCTTGGTATTTTATCTTTTGTTATATCAAAACATAGATTTACTAAAGTAAGTTCTTTTAACCTTTCATCTTATAGACTAGTTGTGTGTCTCCGGGCATCCAAAATGTCATATAACTCTTTTGGGATCATGGATGATAGTTCAATCATTACTAAAAGAATTGATATAACATGCAACTGCCTCTTCAATAGCTCTTCGAACTTTTTCACTAGAATGCTCATAATATATAGAAAGATTTGTTAAATTACCTTCATTTACTATTGTGTCTATAATCTTTTGTAATGGAGGCACAATACTATAGGAACCTTCAATCTTACCTGGCTTGAGAGCTTCATCTATCTCAAATTTCTTCTAGCCTGCTCTTGTTTTACTAGATTGCTCTCCTTGTGTTTTAGCTTTCTTTGTAGGTGGAGCTTCACCAGATAAAGATTTTCTGACTACTCTAGCAAATATTGTATTTTTCTTCACCTCTCTAGCCTATTCATCTGATTCAGTTTCCTGCTTTGTTGCTACATACTTCCTTGATTTTTTTTCTTTCTTCCTCTTTTCTACTCCATCGATTGATGTTGATTGTGGCTTAGGTGGAGGGACCGGCTTCTGCATACCAGAGGTAGGTGCAGATTTGGTTTGCTTGACCTTAGCTTGCTTGGGAGGAGAAGATACCGGTTTAGATTGTGTCTTCACCATATCTTCCTCCTTCAGTATATTTTTCTCTTTGTCTCTCTCTACTGCTTCTCAAGTTATGTCCATTTGTTCAGCAAGTTCTTCAACTTCCTTTCTTACTTTTCTTTTTCTCCTAGGCCTAGTAAATTTCTTGCGTAGGTCTAGATCCTTCTCCTTGAAAGTGCCAAATCTCTCCTCTTTATTTTCCATTGATTGACTCAACAAGTGTTGAGCATATGCATCAAGTGTGACTGCATCCACCTCATACCCCATGGGCATGATCCAGACAGTTGTTGGCTCAACTGCCTCCATATGACACTGATCCTTATCAACCATGAAACAAATAGTTTTCTCATATTTTTCCACTATCTTTAGGAATTCTCTCTCTGATTTTCATAGTGGCTTGAAAAGTTTTAAAATAGCCCCATGAAGCTGATTTTTGCATTACATTTTCATGGCCCAAACCCAACAATCCTTCCTTGATTTGCATAGCCACCGGTTTATCATAAGCCCATTGGACTTCCAATTCTGGGGATCTCATTCATGAAATAAAGTGCTAATTAGACAATTAGGGATCCAAACTTGAAGACATGTTTCTTATCTTGCTTTATCTTCTTCAAGTTGATCATTAACTCATTGAGAAGTAATGTACAAATATCATACCTTTTGTCTTCCTTTAGCATTTCATAGGTTGCAAATATGGTCATGTCAGAGATAGAATTCAGCATGCTTGATTGATATACCTTGTATCAAATCACCATCAAGGCAAATCTAAACTTATTCTCAATAATATCATTGATAGTCATCAACCGGCTATCAAACTAAGACCTGGTAATCTTTGTCAGCATTGTATTATGTATTTTCCTTAATCTGGGGACTTCACCGATTTATTTTAAATAGGTAACTACTTCAATGGCTTTCTTGATGATGTTATAATATTGATCTAGCCACATGAATTCATCATTAACTCTGCTCAGAATGTAATGGACCCATTACGCTTCATCGAGTACCCGAAAAATGAATAAATTGCACAAAACCCTTATCCTAAAGTGCCTTGAATTCGGGATTCAGATTTCCCAAACTATCTAAAAGATGCTTGTTGTAGAGTGATAGCATATCGGCATTGCCTAATTCTTCAATGTTGTAGTAGATATAATCCCTAATATCCTTGTTATGAAGTACACTATACGAGACTAAAGAAAATTCTCCTTTCGAATCATCTTCAACGGATTTAAATCGATTCCTCTTGAATACAAGTCTTTCTCTCTCATAAATTTCCACCACCAAAGGAGTCACAACACCAGATGCAGATGCCATGTCAAATTTAGGGTATGAAAATATTACTCGCAAAAAGATAAATACCTCTTTTGATCTTAACCAGATGCTAGAAATCTTTGAATGGTCACTTCTAGATCGATTATCACAGCTCAAACTCATTCACCTTTCTCTTCTTCTCTTACTCTTCGTTAGCAATGTGAAAAATGAATAACTGAAATTCCCTTTTTAACCTAATTTTGAGTTGTAATAAATGCTCAACCTTAAAGGCTTTCAGTTACACTATTTTTCATCATTTCATTCACCGGATTATCAGATCGCCATAAATCTTCTAGTTATCAACTACATAACTGATCTCCATCATCTGCAACCATCCTTGACCAGTTACAGATCTCCGCAAGGGGGTTCTAATGATCTGCATGATAATATTCCCCCTAAGGCAAATATGCTCTAGTTACCGAATGAGGTTCCAACACCGGATTCAGGTGGGGAGCCATTTTGCACATTTTAATCTTCCTTTTTCACCCACATCTTTTTATGTTGATCTCTGATTTCATCTACCTTTGTTTTTCCTTTCTCATCTTGATTTTTCTTGTTCACGGACCATTGTTGCTTCTGCAATATCTTGCAATATGACCTAGTTTGTTGCATTCATGACAAACAATATTCCTTTGCATAGACCTGAAGTTCATTTGATTTGGTCTCATCCTACATTGGTTAGATATATGTCCAAACATCCCACAAGCATAGCATCTCTTGTTCTAAAAATTATTTATCATTGTTCTGTACATGGTTGACTTATGACCAAAGTTGTTGCATATGAAACACTGACCGGTAAAGGTAGGACCATTGTTCATATTATTCATCATCCCATTATTCATCCTATTTTTGCATTTATTTTCCATATGACCAAATTTAACACAAACAAAATATTTACCATTGAATTCATAGGGGTTAGGCTATCTTACCGGAGGTTTCTTGTTTATTTGTTAATTGCTCTGACCAGAACCAAAGGATTCTCCTTTCTCAAATCCAAGTCCTTGCATGTCTTTTCCATGTCTCTGACTTTGCAACATCTCATCTAACTGTGTTGAACTAGCTCTGAACTTTTCTTTGTACTCATTAGCAGCAGTCAGATCATCTCTCAGATTTATGATCTTCCTTTCAAGTTCTTGCCCATTATTCTTTGTTTGCACCAATTCAAGCTTCAACTGATCATTCTTATATGTCAATATATAACATTCATTAGATTTGTCCTTCAATGACTGAGTCAGGGTTTCTTCATCCTTCCTTTGGTCTTCAATCTCCTTTGTCGACTTCATGACAATAGATTGCATCTCATTCTTCAAAATTGCATTCTCCCTGGCCAACTTCTCACATTCATCGATCTTATCTTGTAGGATTTGATTGTCAACACTTTGTTATTCTTTCTCCTATAGCTTATCCATCACCTCCTTTCTCTTTTCTCTTTAAGTGTTCAATTGATCTTTCAATGTCTTAATGAAGTCTTCAACTGCATTTAGATTTCTTTTCAGGCTATTCTTTTCCTTCATCATTGCATCAATGTCTTCAAGTGCCACATTAAGTTGTCCCTACAAACCGGAGTCCATTGATTCAATCTTCCAGATCTTCCTCAAGTTGTTAGGATTCTTCTGAGGCACAAGGCTCTAATACCAATTATTAGAATAAATGAACACTAAGAAGGGGGCTGAATCAGTGTTCTAGAATTTACAAAATTATAAAATTGATTCTTTAACCACTGGATGCAAAGAACAGAAACTATAATAAAGAAACGCAAAGCAAATAACTACAAAACCATAACACCAAAAATTTTACGTGGAAAACCTAGAAAGGGAAAAACCATGGTGGGATTGAGTACCCACAATATTATTATACTATGGCCAGTATTAAAACAATATTACAAAAGTGGAATACACTTGCATTCAGGCACACTGCCTAGAGCTCACTGGCCAATTACAAAATAGGCCTACAACACCAGAGGATTCATTGTCCTACAAATAAGATATAGAAGCAAATACATTTTTTCTAAAGTGGATTATAACATCTACAAATGCTAGGAATCAGTTTCGGTTAGGCTCAACAATGATTTGTTGTCACTGCTCTGAAAAAACTGCTATGTTTTTCTCTACTACCATGTATCGGATCATGAAAAATTAAGATGCGCACATGAACTATGCTCAATTGCTTCCAACATAATTTTGCATACTCTCACTCCCTCAAAATCATCATTCAAGTTGGTCATATATATCCACACCACCAAAATAGATCTTCATCAAGTTGGCTTCACAAAACTACAAAATATGAAATGTCTAGTCTCATGTCAGCTCAATTCTTCTACAAATCTTTATTCTGGACTTAAAGCATATGACCACACGCTTCCCATAGGTCATCCCAATTACCTTGAACTCATCAACATCCACCAAAATCACCTCAATGAATCTGGACCACACGCTACACCATCAAACATAATGATAACTCTGATTTTCCTTCAATACCGAATACTAGACCAAGAAACTTGTTCTAGAATCAACACTGAAGGCTAGAATTGCTTGATAAGATACCTCACACATCCAATCAACTATTCCAATCACCACAACCAAAATTGCACCATCAGAAATGAATAATGCTTACCGGTTCTATACACTGTGTTCCATCAACCAGACTTATGCTTCATGAATAGCCAAAATTACTTAAGACTTTCGGTAATCCCAATCTCCATATACTGGATAGGATTACTAGGATGAGTTGCCATCAATGAAAACCCCTAAGTAATCTGCATGCATCTAACATCATCAATCTCCACCAGAGCATCACCGCAATAATGTTGTTTGCCAACAAAACTGACAGAATTAAAATACAAAAGTTAGATGCTAAGACTGATAGAATAAGATTACTTAGAAGTTAGATTAAATGATTGAAGGGGAGTCCTAAATTTATATAAAATTGGAGAATCGATGGATGGGCAGGATCGAAAAGATTTTTTATTAGGTGGACGAATGAGATCGAACACACAGTAGAGCTTCCATTCAGGGAATGATGAAGGAGAAGAAAGAAAAAGTGATGAGACTGCAAAAAGGAAGTTTTTTGGGGATGTATACCTCAGTTTAGAATTAAAAATTCAAATTAATGAGATATTTAGGATTTTTGAAAATCAAAGATAATTCATGAGACAGTTGCCATTTTTAAAATTGGTGAGATATCTTCAATTAAAAAATTGAAAAAGTAGATATTATCCTCATGCGAGAAGAGAATTAGGAAAATGAAATAAATAAAGATGTTTATTTAATCTGAAACATAATTAGATAATTAAAAAATTAAAATGAATTATTCAACTATAGGTTAAAATGAATGAACCTTTAATTAATCAATTCAGATTGTTTACTTAAAGGGGACAAATCGAAATTAATCAAACAAGAGACGCAAAGCATCAAGTTCCTGTCATTAGTAGGTAGAGATATAGTGATAGAGAGAGTTGAGTTATAGAGGAAAAGGTATAGGGAGAGATAAAGTTCAAGAGAGACATAAGGAGAAAGAGATAAAAAGATAAATAAGCATATAGGGAGAAGGAGAGAGAGAGAGAGGAAGATATAAATAGATATATAGGGAGAGGGAGAGGGAAAAACTAACAAATACATATGACGACAATGAAATTATGATTGTGTGTTTGTGTGTGTGAGAGAGAGATAGGGGGGTTAGGGAGATAAAGAGGAAGGGGTAGAGAGATGGGGAGAGATAGGGAGAGGGAGGGATAAAAAGATATATTGATTGTAAGATAGAGTGATAGAGAGATAAATATACTAAGAGATTTGGATTTGACAGGGAGAGGGATAGATACAATTAATAGAGAGAAGGGAAAGATAGATAGAAAGAGATAGTGGTGGAAATGAGGGAGAAACAAGAAGTGTATGTTTATATGAGTGAGAAAGAGATACATAGTGATATAGAGAAGGAGAGAGGGGGATAATAATTTAATTAATGTTGAATTCTCCAAGTGAAGTTAATTGGTGTGAGCATGCTAACAAAATATATCACCTTTTATGCTAATTTTGACAATCATTTACATGTAAAAATATTAATATTTAATTATAAAAAATAATATTTTGAAAATAGATGCCACATAAAAAGAAATATATGTCCTCATCGAGAATTGTAATTTTAAGTAGATGTAAAAACTATTGATTATTAAGAAATTAAATAGTAAATTAAAAATATAAAACAAATGTATAAATAAACATTTAAATTTAATCTCCCATTTCTAAATTCAAATTTAACAACAAATATTATAAGAAATATAGTAGATATTAATCCCTTTATAAAAATATTTAATAAATATGTGATTTTTAATAAAAACTGATAAATAATAATAAAAAGATCAAAAAATCAAACCTTATAATATAATTTATTTTTTGAAACTAGAAATAACAAATAGTAACTTTTTAAAAATAAAACTAAAAATAAAATATAAAAGTAAAAAAATTAATTATGAAACTAGAATTCTGAATAGTAACTTTTCCAAAGTAAAACTAAAAATAATACACAAAAGTAAAAGAATTAATTATAAAAAAAATTAAATAATATAAATAAAAATAATACTATAACTAAAAAATTATATAACATTATAGACATGATAAATCTTATAATAAACTATGACTTTAATAATTTTAGTTTGTTTAATTACAATATCATCCAGAAGATTATTTAATACTAAATAATATCTTTAAATATATTTTTTAATTGTATCAAGTAATTTTTCTACTTGCAAATTTCCTTCAATAGATTCTTATTCTTTTTCAAATATATTCACATTTAAAGGATTTGTTAAACAAACAATCAATAATAACCCTTTGTAAAAAACAATAAGAAAATACCTTCTATATTAGTTATTGCGAAAAAGTCATTGAAATGCTTGCAAAATCCAATCATATTAATGTCAACACACAAACCCCACCAAGATATGCATTCTTTTGTTTTTTATTTAGAGAAAAAAACTCAAACCAATTTCGTTGCATTTCAAATGCTATAAATGAAATGTGTATGTAATGCAGAAGTGTCATTAATTGATGTACTTAAATTTAATTAATAAAATGACCAAAAATATGTATTTTTTGTTTTATAAAAATTATTTTTCTACCCATACAAATTGATATTCACCATTCGCATAACAAATAAATCTTATTTTGCAAAACTTTTGTTAAAAAAATTGCATATTAACTTTTGAAAAGAGAGAAATTTATTTTAGTTTTAAAAATTTAAAAATTGATTGGTTGAAAAGACAATGACTAATACCTATTTAAGCTATTTAAAAGCATAGTGAATGCATAAGTATCCTGCCATGGTAGGAACTAATAATGCAATATTATTTAATTAATTTTAAAAAGGAAAGGGTTTCATGACAAATTAGGCTAGAATAATTAGTAAAAAGGGGCTTTATTAATTAATGAATTTATTAAACCTAAAAGGGCACATTAGTCAAACTGACGTCCGAAGACCTTAATGAGGTCATAATTAAGTCAATTTCACTCAAAGCAGATGAAATTGTAAAGAATGGAAAATTTTGGATGGGAAATGAGACAATTCGAGTGAAACACTGCAAATTAGGGCAAACCAGGTAAAACCGAACAATAGCAAGTAAACCGAGTTGAAACGAGTGACTGAATGGAGAAGGGACAAATACAACACCATGGGACTAGAAAAGAGGTCAAAATGTAGCTTTCACATATGACTGGGAAGGAGAGGGGATCCAACGGGATCAAAAATCAAAGGCAATAAGCAGCAAAACCCTAAAAAGCATGTCGAAAACCCCTAAAACTGAGATGGAGAAAACGGTCCAAATGAACATTGTCAAAGCAATAGGGGAAAAATCCAATGCAAGGGGGCTAAAGAAGAGGTCAAAATATGACTTTTACATATGATTGGGAAAGAGAGGGGGAGAATCTAATCAGGTGTCAAAAAGGCTGAAATGGAGGGGCAAATTAGGGGCAAAAAACCCTAATCAAGATGCAATTGAGCAAAATATCACTGCAAAAGTGACAAGAAAATGAATTGATGCAAAAGGGATGAGGTTAAGGGTAAAATGCAATCCCAAACCTGAAATGGGAAAGCAAGGAAACAAACTAATTGAGGAACGAACGGGACAAGATCATGCGATAAGGTTAAAAATGGAGAACGAAGGTGATGCAGATTTTAAGTGTCTACACATAGAATTGCATCATTAATATAATCATCATATATAACAATGCATAAGTAACGAAACATGAATCAATACAAGTGCACTGTAAAAAACATATAAGACCATCATAAAATAAATTGCATAATAGGACAACACAAGCACATAACACATGCATGTAGAATGCCATCAAAAATGCATATCGCATATCTATCTCAAAAAAATAATGAAGTGTCAGAATACATCATCAAAAAGACCGAAGGCTTGGTAACATGACTAACAAGTGTTTCAACCGACGCTCCCCAAATCAAGAGCCTATCCAAGTGCTTGTTTGCTTGATCCTGCCCCAGGATAACCCGATCGTGGATGAGGTGGTCCCATCACACCTCCACTACTCGTATCTTGAGTCATAGATCTACTCGACCTACTCCCAAAACTATAAGCCTGATAACTAGGTACTCATTGTCCTACAGGAACAACTGCCTCATAATGTTGTCAATGATACATGGCCTCCTATGCAACATGAAAAATTATGTCAGACTGTGTGTGTATATCAGTACCTGGAGAAAAAAGTTGAGCATATGCATCACCAACCAATTGTGCTCACTGAATGGCATCATCTCTCTGTCTCTCTCTGCAATTGATCTCTCTCAACAATCAAAGAATCCCTCTCCTAGACCCAAGTTGCCTTCTCATGACGATATATAGCTTGGCCATCCCTCCATCACTGCTTCTCTGTGGACAAGGTGTCATGTAAGCTCTATATCTGAGCTCTCATAACCTGTACATCATCACCATGACTCGCAAGAGCCTATCCTACAGGTGCATCCTCCAGCTCGGGCATATTTGTTTCATTGATACTATCCTCTATTCCCTCATCATTGGATGTTCCTAATGTGGAATAATCACTCCTTCTCATTGACTCAGTGTCTCCACCAATTTTGATGCAAGAGCATCCCCAGTTCATAGCAATCTTGCATCAACCAAAAATATTTCTTTTCTATTTTTCTTTCTATTTGCAGTTTCAACATTTCTTTCTGTGTGTCCCGGATTTGGCTCACCAGAACCTGTGGAGTTGGATTTTTCTTGAAGACTTGATCATCTTCCTTATTCCCAAACCATGGAGCAATTGGATCATTTTCTGCCAAGTTATCACTACCGATTTTTGAGACAGTTTTTTGTTACCGGTCGCCTGGACCTATTTGCATTGGTGATCTATCGGATCCCTTTTGTAGCTTATAGAGCCCTGAGCATTAATTCTGATGTTCCTTAGCATATGGCCAACCTTTTCCCATGATCTACACTTCATCCTTTGGATTTTTCGGAGGAATTTCTTTGGCGGAGGCCGACCTTGTTGGTTTTGCATGTTAGGTCTTGTTCTTCGAGTTTTGATCCCTTTTTGGGCCGACTGAATCCCCTTGGATCATATAAATCATTGTTATAGAGCATTAGAATGTAATCAAGAAGTTTGACTAAGCATAGAAGATATAACTTAAGATTTGAGGTCCCGATTGTGACCTGTTTTGTATTTTGAGCATGTTTTAGCAGGCCTATGAGCTGGTTTCTATAACCCAGTTGTTACTGGTTGGTTGTAATCAGTTTTCATGATATAATTCAATCTGTTATGCATTGCATACATCATGTCCCTATGTTTCTATTGTGTTTACTCTTGTTGACCTGTCTAGACTGATCTCTTTGAGGTCCCTCCTAGATGATGACTTCTTCAAGTTGTATCAGAGCGAGCTTTCGCTCTAAAGATTGCGTTGTCCTAAGAATTTTGTTGTAAGGTGGTGGACTATGGATCCAACCTGTAGTTGCAGAGGACTAGTGTAAAGATGACACGAAGAGAAACTAGGAATGGTGGAGCACGTGGGAATGCAAACCCTGTTGTGATGGAAATGTTGCGAGGAATAGAAGTCCAGTTGGAAGCTGTGGAGACAGTCTAGAGAAGAGGGCGACACATTGAAGATGTAAGTGAAGATGAAGGAGAAGAAGCCCCAACAGAACAAATAAACCCACCGGTGGTTGATCCTAATGAGGAAATGTTTTTGAGGGTTTTGAGTAGGGCGAATACTAAACCTCATTTTACCCCATCGGAATATGATGGAAAGTTGGATTCGGATGAATTGATGGATTGGATATCGGAGATGGAGAAATATTTTGATTTTGAAAACACTGCAGAAGAAAGGAAGGTGAAATATGCCTGTACGCGGTTGAAAGGTCATGCAACTCTTTGGTGGGAGAAATTGTAGGTTGATAGACAGAGAAGAGGTAAAGAGAAGATTAAGACATGGGATAGGATGGTTGCTAAGTTGAAATCAAAATTTGTGCCAGTTGATTATCAGGTGAATCTATTCCGGAAGTTGCAAAATTTGAGACAGAAGGAATCTAGTGTGAAGGAATACACCAAAGTATTTTACAAGTTGAATATCAGATCTGGACATGTTGATGATGAAGTTGAATAAGTTGCAAGATATTTAAATGGATTGCAGGTTTCTATACAAGATGAACTCAGTTTGATCAAATTACAGAGTGTTGAAGAGGCTTACCGGTATGCCCTGAAGGTAGAAGAGAAGCTAAACAAAAGACATGAGCAGAGGTAGAGAGGCAGAGGTGGAAGGTTTTCCAAAGGAAGATTTCAAGGAGGAAGAGGATATACTGGAGGCCTAGAGGAACCTGTACAGATCAGAACAAAGACAAAGAAGTGAACAAAGAAGGTAATTTATACCAAAAAGATGATAGAAATTTCTACCGGAGGAGAGAACCGGATGGCTATCAGAATGAGAATTTTGGAAGAGATGACATAAGACAAGGCAAGAGGGTATTTAGAGGAACTTGCTATAAGTGTGGAGAAGAAGGACATCGTTCTTTCGAGTGTAAGAAGAAAGAGAATACCAGAAGACCAGCAGTGGTGGAAGAAAACCCTACTGGATCAGATAGCAAACCAAAAGATAGACAACTATTGATGATGAGGAGAGCTTTGTGTCATATCGAGAGAGATGAAGAGCCCTTGGAGAGAAAGAATTTGTTCAAGACCAGATATAAGGTATCTGGTAAGTGTTGTAAAGTTGTTATTGATAGTGGTAATTCAGATAATCTTGTTTCAGAAGAGATGGTGAATAAGTTGAATTTGGAAAGATTGAAGCAACCTAAGTCTTATCAAATAGCATGGATTCAGGATGAATATAAGTTGTTAGTAAGTGAGCAATGTTTATTGAAATTAAAAATTGGGAATTATCATGATGAAGTCTTGTGTGATATAATGCATATGGATATTTGTCATCTTTTGTTGGGTAGACCTTGGCAGTTTGATAGACATGCAATACATGATGGGAGGAAGAATATATACATTATTGTGGCCAATGGGATGAAGCAAATCTTGTTGCCCTTGGAGGAACCTTTGAAGAGTGAATTTTGTACGAATGCTAGAATCTGTTTGGTGGATGGAAGGAAATTTTTGGATGGATTGAGACATGAGAATGTGTGTTTTGCCTTGGTTCCTAAGAAGACTAGGAATCTGGAGCATGAAGAAGAACAACCGGAAGAGATAAAAGATTTGCTGACAGAATATGAAGACAACATTTCAGATAATGTGCCTGATGGATTGTTACCTGTGAGAAGTATCAGTCATTGCATGGACCTAGTTCCCAGAGCTAGTTTGCCTAACAAATTTGCACACCGGATGACACCGGCAGAGAATGATTAGTTGAATAGACAAGTGCAAGAGCTATTGAAAAAAGGTTTAATGAGAGAAAGTATGAGCCCTTGTGCAGTACCAGTAGTATTAGCACCTAATAAGAATGGAGAGTGAAGAATGTGCACCAATTTCAAAGCAATAAACAAGATCACTGTGAAATACCGGTTTTCTTTGCCTAAGATGGATGACATAATGGACTGTTTGAGCGAAGCCAAATTCTTTACAAAGATAGGCTTGAAGAGTGGATATCATCAGACCAGGATCAAAGAAGGAGATGAGTGGAAGACAACATTCAAGACAAATGAAGGACTGTATGAATGGTTAGTGATGCCTTTTGGGTTAACTAATTCACCGAGTACTTTCATGAGGCTGATGAATGAGGTATTGAAGAAATTATTGGGTAAATTTGTTATTGTATATTTGGATGATGATCTAATTTTCAGTAAGACAAAAGAGGAGCATTTTCTGCATTTGAGACAAGTTTTGCAGAGGTTGAG
This sequence comes from Cryptomeria japonica, assembly GCF_030272615.1. Taxonomy (NCBI): domain Eukaryota; kingdom Viridiplantae; phylum Streptophyta; class Pinopsida; order Cupressales; family Cupressaceae; genus Cryptomeria; species Cryptomeria japonica. The sequence continues at coordinate 237,990,284 of NC_081406.1, forward strand.
GGAAGAAAAGTTTTTGATAAATCTTAAGAAGTGTACTTTCATGAAGGAAGCATTAATCTATTTGGGATTTGTGATATCTGAGGACGGTTTAAAGATGGGCCCTAAGAAATTAAAAGCAATTGTTGAGTGGCCTACACCAGAAAGTATTGGAGAGGTAAGATCATTTCATGGATTGGCTAGTTTCTACCTGAAGTTCATCAGAAAATTCAAATTAGTTTTAAACCCTATGACTGAGACCATGAGGGGAGATCGGAAGGAATTCAAGTGGACCATCAGAGCTCAAACAAAAAAATTTAACTGTTAAAAAGGAAGGTGACTGAGTAGCCTGTGTTGGCTTTACCGAATTTCAATAAAGTATTTCAAGTGGATTGTGATGCAAGTGGAACAACAATAGGAGCAGTCTTGAGTCGAGAAGGGAAAGCAGTAGCTTATTTCAGTGAGATATTGAATGATGCTCAGAGGAGATATTCAATGTATGATCAATAATTTTATGCCATAGTTCAAGCCTTAAAGAAGTGGAGACATTAGTTGTTGCCTAAGGAGTTTTTGTTGTATATGGATCATCAAGTCTTGCAGTATTTGAACAGTTAGAGTAAGTTGAATCAAAGACATATGAGATGGGTAGAATTTTCGCAGAGTTACACCTATGTGTTGAAGCATAGAAGTGGGAAATATAACAAAGTTGTTGATGCATTGAGTAGGAGAAGGAATTTGTTGATAGAGATGAGAGTGACAGTATTAGGATTTGAGGAATTGAAGATCTTGTATGATGATGACCTGTATTTTACAGAATCTTGGAGAGGATGTAGAGAATCGGTTACGGTAGATAGAAGCAAGTGGTTGGATTAATTCATTTAGAATGGGATGTTATTCAGAGGAGTTCAGTTGTGCATACCTAAGAGTTCTATGAGGGAGTATTTGATAAAGGAGAAACACAGTGGAGAATTAGCTGGATATTTTGGTATTGACAAAATAGTAACATTGGTGAGTGAGCATTACTTTTGGCCCCAGATTCATAAGGATGTTAGGAAATATGTGCAAAGTTGTACAGTTTATCAAGCTGCAAAGGGTAGTAGTCAGAATGTGGGATTGTATAAACCTTTGACAGTACCGATAAGACCTTGGGAGGATATAAGCATGGACTTCATACTCGGATTGCCTAAAACATCAAGAGGGAATGATTCTATATTTGTGGTAGTGGATAGATTCTCGAAGATGGCTCATTTCATACCTTGTAAGAAGACATCATATGCATTACATGTAGCAGACCTATTTTTCAAGGAAGTAGTGAGACTGCATGGATTACCTAAGAGCATAGTTTCAGACATAGACACTAAGTTTGTTGGCTATTGTTTTAGAACACTTTGGAAGAATATGAAGACAGATTTGAAGTTCGGTTCTACTTTTCATCCACAGACTGATGGGCAAACAGAAGTAGTTAACCGGAGCTTGGGAAATTTGTTAAGATCTTTAGTTGGAGATAAAATCGGAAGTTGGGATTCGATTCTTGCACAAGAAGAGTTTGCCTATAATAATTCAGTAAACAGGAGTACCAAAAGAACAACTTTTGAGATTGTTACTGGAGTACATCCTAGAGGTATATCAGAATTAAGAGATATTAGTAATGAAGACCGGAGAAGTTCAAAAGCAAAAGAATTTGCAGATCATATGAAGGACTTACATATTCAAGTTAAGCAACATCTGGAGGACATGAACAACAAGTATAAGGAGAAGGCAGATGAGAAGAGGAGACATAAGGAATTTGAAGTTGGCGATAAAGTGATGGTGTATCTGAGAAAAGAAAGATTCCCGATTGGAACTTATAACAAGTTGCAGATGAGAAATTTTGGACCTTGCAGGATCTTGAGAAAGTTCAGTTCTGGGAATGCATGTGAAGTGGAGCTACCGGATAGTCTGAGTATTTCACCTGTGTTTAAAATTGCAGATCTTCATCAGTATCATGAACCAGAATTCAGTGAGGACAGTATTGCAGACTTGGAGGAACAGTTGCCTCGAAAGGAACCAGATCAGATTGAAGACATTTTGGACAGTAGGATTGGGCATAGTACCCGGAGTAGTCAGTATAAGAAGTATCTTGTGAAGTGGAAGGACAAACCAGTTGAAGATTCATCTTGAATTTCTCAAGCAGAGATAGACCGCCTTGGTTTTCCTCTGACCCTAGCAAAGTGAGAGACTCACTTTTTTCAACAACCCCGGATGTCTGATGTAGGAGCATCCCCAGGTCATAGCAATCTTGCATCAACCAAAAATATTTCCTTTTTGTTTGCAGTTTTAGCATTTTTTTCTGTGTGTCCCAGATTTGGCTCATCAGAACCTGTGGAGTTGGATTTTGCTTGAATACTTGATCATCTTCCTTATTCCCAAACCATGGAGCATTTGGATCATTTTCCAGTAAGTTATCGCTACCGGTTTCCAAGACAGTTTTATGTTACCGGTTGTTTGGACCTATTTGCATTGGTGATCTACCGGATCCCTTTCGTAGCTTGTGGAGCCCTGAGTGTTGATTTTCATGTTCCTTAGCATATGGCCGACCTTTTCCCATGATCTACACTTCATCATTTGGATTTTACGAAGTAATTTCTTTGGCGGAGGCCAATCTTGTTGGTTTTGCATGCTAGATCTTATTCTTTGGGTTTTGATCCCTTTTTGGGCCGACCAGATCCCCTTGGATCGTATAAATCATTGTAATAGAGAATTATAATATAATCAAGAAGTTATACTAAGTATAGAAGATAGATCTTAAGATTTGAGGTCCCGGTTGTGACTTGTTCTATATTTTGAGCATCTTTTAGCAGGCATGTGAGCCGGTTTCTGTAACCCGGTTGTTACTAGTTGGTTTTAATCAGTTTTCATGGTAAAATTCAATTTATTTTGCATTGCCTCCATCATTTCCCTATGTTTCCGTTGTGTTTACTCTTGTTGATCGGTCTAGACTCATCTCTTTGAGGTCGCTCCTAGCCGGTGACTGCTTCAAATGTTCACCTCAGTGTTCACACCCTCACCTTCCTCCTCATCCTCTATGCCACTGCACTTACGCCACCTCCTCCTTCGTCCCCTCCATCTCCACCACCACCACCCCTATATCCTTTCCACTAATCTATTGCTTGGTCATTTGTGACGTAATTGGAACTGTGGGCTATGTCAAAGGAATGGGACAATGCCTCACCCACCATGTGTCATACTGTGGAGTAGTCCCAAGATCAGCAACCCCTACACCCCAACCCCACTGCATAGGTCGCAATGAATCAAACTTTGTGAAGGAAACATGAGGCTATATGCAAGAACCTTGATCTAATACCTCTCGTGCCACACGAAAAAAATAGGTTGTGACATTTGGGATGCCCTGTACCTCTCCAAACTGAAATATCACCCAACTAGGAAGATGCACCTCAATAATCCTTTGCATTTGTATTGTCCTCGCAATAAGATATTTGTGTTGTGTACAAAAAGGTAGATGCACAACATCATTACCCCAGCTAGGGAAACCCAAGTATGGTTTGTCTCCAATAGAAGGTGTTCCCTATCCCCCTATGTCAAATTGCAGTAGTATATCCATACGCAAAAGGATCCTTTTCCTGTAACTAAACATGTAGAACTGGCTAAAAGATAGCAATATGCTCCCAGGCCCAAACCAGGAGCAATGTGATACCACAACTAATAGATCTATATCTCAAATATACTATAGTGTGCATCTAATAATACAACATAGCCAACACACAAGGGCCCCATGCATATACTTTCATGTCAACAATCATCCTTGCTAGTACTCAGTCCCATCCCATAGGAAAACCATGACAACACCGATATGGAACCAAAGGACTTGCTATGATGCTACATAATACTACAGTAAGATCATCCAACTCTGTGCTCAAATGATCCCATCCAATCTCATACAAGTCATCCATCCCTAAGTCCTTGTCATCACACTCACATAGCTCACATAGAGTTGCGATACTTGGCTAAACATCATAGAAAACTCTCTCCTCGTGAATAGGAATGTGTAGTATCCTCCACACATCCTCTCGGGTGATAGATGCCTCACCTATCAACAGATGGAATGTGCACATCTCTAAGTGTCATCGCTCAACCAAAGCAATAATGAGACCCCTATTGGTTGAAACCTATGGGAGATGCAATATATGATATAACCCAACATGGCAAATTAGGTCAATATCTTCCTACAACAACTAAGTTCGTAAGGCAAAACCAATTGGCCTAGTTTGCCTTGTACCAAGAACACCAAGCATTTCATGCATGGAAAACGCATCAAAATGTTACTCAAGATTATCAACTTCAAAAAAAATGGGGCAAATACTAAAAATTGGCATTTAACAGTGAATGTGAAATTGATATCTCTTTTGCAAAATAGATATAACTAATGCGAAACTCCAAATACTTTTGCGCAATAGTTATCACTAATGAGCCACATTACATATAAATGTGCAAAACATTAGTTGAATGCAACAAAATTATAGCAATGCGACATCAATAACAAATGCGACAAATAATCATTTAATTTGCAAAAGATAAAGTGAATGCAAAAAACTCGAGCTATGAATGTGAAACAAATAAAAAAATGAGCTCTAGACAAATTTTGGAAAAAGTTTGCAAACAAGCAAAAAACGAACAATTTTTTTGGAAAACTCACCATGCCACCTATGTTAGTTGAACGCTAGTATGACCGAACTCACTTGAATAAGTGCTATCACGCTCCTAAGCCAAACATTGTGCTCAAATCACTCACAGAAAGCTAAAAGGGTTCTCTGGATGCTCTAAACTCACTGAAAGAAAATGAGACAAATGAGGGTTGCATTTTCTATTTATAGCCCAAAATTAGGGTTTTTCCTCCAAAATGATCGTGGTCCCCTTGAACTTTGAAGGACTTGTAGGACAATCAAACGACCTTGAAATTTTTTGAAATTGAAAACTATGACTCATGAACATAATATCGTTAATTTGTTCTCAATTCCATATTTTTCGAACAAATTTCCATGGGTGAAACAATGTCATTTCGATATTGTCTCAAAGAGGGGCAAATGTAGACACCTAAAAATTTCTCATTGATAACACACTAATCATTCATCTTATTAATTAAATTATTATTTAATTATTTAATTAAGCTAATTTTTATTCTTCTGAATTAATCTAATCGTCACATTTCAACCTTACTAATTATTCGATTTCTTTCTAAATCATTTAACCTCCTCTTTATATTAATTAAATAATTTATTATTTAATTACGATAATATTTTAATTAAATAATCTTTATTATTTAATTAAATTTGATTTTTAATGATTAAATAATTTCTTTAAATTATTTAATTAACTAATTCATTCTTTTCTAATTCAAAAATTCAAAATTCAAATTCCACAAATTCTAATTTCATCTGATTTTATTAAATTTGCATTTCAATTTCAAATTTTCAAATATTCAAATTTAACACAAATGCAAATGAAATTTGAATTTCAACCCAATTTCTTATAGCATATGTTGAAATTCTAGCTAGAACTAACTTTCAGTCTAACTCCTCAATCAATTCAGTCATCTCCCCAGTTAACTCCTCAATCACCTTTTTTAACTCTAAATCAGCTTTTTGGAACAGATCAATCAATCCACTTCACTGAACAATCAATTCAATCATCTAATCAATCAATCCAGTTGACTCATCAATCAAATGAGTTTAACTCCCAATCAGTTTTGTCTCAACCAATCTCAACCATTGATCAATTATGTTCTAGAATGCATCTCAATCGTCTATTCTTCTCCTCCAGAATCTATAAATTGAGCATCCATCTCCCAAATTCAATAATCACAAACTTCAAATTCTTGTTTCATTTTGTAGGTTGATAATCGCAACACTGAGCCATCATTTCACAAGGAAGAGAAGGACAATGGAAGCAAAGTCCCAAAGAGGGAGTTTAATTATATTCATTTGATTAATCATTTATTTGCACACTTTCATTGATATTTGCATTTATAATTTGTTAATTAGTTGAGTTTCGTGATTTCCCTTAATCTAATTAGCTTAGTTTTGATGATTTTAATCATGAAAACACTGTATAGAAATAGGAGTAACATAATCTATAATTATAGTGGAAAAGGCATCAATATTGGTATCAAGAGAAATAATTGAAATGACAATAAGAGTGGATATCATTATGACAATAGGAGAAGATACTTGTAGTGTTTCTCTGTGGGTAGGTTCAATGTTTGCCACAGCTTGAGATTATTCTAAATTTTCATCCTGTACTTGAGCTTGTTTTTCCTTATCAGAAGTTTCTCCTTGAACCTTATTCTTGTATTTCCCTACCATGAACTTGACCTTGGTTGCCTTCTTGAAAGAAGGATCTTCTCTATTATGTGTTCTAGGTTTATACCTCTTGCCAATTGGTCCTGCAATGTCATCCTTTGATCTTGTTTGAAAATCCTTCAACCTTACTCCCTTGATTTGTAGCCAAGTGTTGGCATTAGCAAGGATCAATTGAAATCTCTCTCTAATTGAGACGCACTATTTTTGTGACCACTGAATGGGAGGAAGAGGTATATCTACAATCTTTTGACTTATATAGATAGAGTCAAGGACATCCTCATAATCCTCTAAATCATCAACAATATATGTTAGATCGAGATCCATCATTTGCTACAAATTAAGATGACTAGAACCTTGTCTCTTGATGCCCTCATCGGTGTGAAGATCAATCCAAATATCTTCCACTCAATGTACATGAGTATAAGCTTTCTTGAATCTATCCTTCATTCCCCTATAATAAAAGTCTTTTCTCTCTTTGAACTTCACAGTAATTTCTTACAATTTTATTTCCATAGACTTGGCTTTGATGGATATTGACAATGAATACCTCCCAATAACAAGAGGAAACTTAAAACCAGTCTTGTGAGCTTCTAATTGTCTACTATGCATTGTTATGCTCTATCTTTCAAGATCCATCAAAATGATTTTGTCAGTAGGATACCTTGGGAGTATATATGGAGCTCCTTCAAAACACCCTACCCGAAGATAGGTGAGAACTGGAAATTGTAAAAATAGGCAACGATATGTTAGACAATTCTGATACTAGGAGAAAACTGAAAGGGGGGTGGCGAGGGGGGGGGGAGGTGAATCAGTTTTCTACCAATAATCACAGTTAATGCAGATTATAACCTTTATACCGGAGCACAAAGAAACCAACACAATGAAAGATAAAGTATGAAAGCACAGTACACGCAACACCAATATTTTGATATGGAAAACCTGGTAAAGGGAAGAAAAAAAATGGTGGGAAACCCTACCCACAATCAGATAATACTTTTGCAGCAGAATGTGAAATAATTACAATGGGGATTGCACTTGCAATGAGGCCAACCACCTAGAGCTCATTGCCCATCACAAAAGGGAAGTCTCACTGACTTACATAAACATCGGACTACAATCCAAAAAGAATTAATTGTGAAAGTAGCATCTCCTAATGCTTGATGCAGTTCCTCTTAAGCACAGATATCTGCCCTACAACACCAAATCCTTTCACAATCTTCCCCTGAATGATATATCATTGTTCACACATAAACCTTTCTCTAATAATACAGACATAACCATCGATCCCATACCATATCCGAATTACATGAATAAGTCACCTATAAATACAGATCATCGACCTTATTGATAAGCTCGGCTAAACCCTAAATCCATAAACCCATAATTATAAAAATTACATTACACAATATCACCGGACCAATATTATGATTTACATTACATAGCATGGACCTAATTTGAATACCCAAACAATTGCATCTGCCATAAATCATGCTAAGATCAATTTGCAACATGTTTCACCAACCAGTAGAAACCCTCAATGCAATAACATAGAATAACTAACCGGATCCAAATAGGACCATCATATCATCACTCCATCCAATGCAAAGCCACCAAACAGTTAGAACACGATCAAGAAGCACCTTCGGCACATTAGAAACCATTTCCATAAGCTGGACCAAAATCATCTAACCAAATCATCAAATATCACTAACCGATAGAGCTAACTTGTACCAGGAAATACCAATCGGGAACATAAGTGATAGCTTCCAGAGCACCAAATCATGAACCAACAGAATATGACAAGCATATAGCCATCCTGACTAACCATCCAAAACCGAATCCAAGGATTTGATCATACCAGATTAGAATCATAGCCAAAACCAAGACAAACACCAAGTCTAATCGAGATAGCAGAAGCATATCCAACCGAGATACAGTGTTGACATCAATGACAACACTTAACCAAATCCAGCATATTGCCAACAATCTCCCCCTTTGGCATTGATGGCAACATTGAATGTGAAAAACATCCAAGTGCCAAGGAATGCCAACAATCTCCCAAAGACTGATCAGAAATATATCTCCCCCTTAGATTAACAAATGAACACATGAACACCATCTCCCCAAAGATTAACTATTTTTCATATGAATGTCATCTCCCCCTTTGACATCAATGACAAAGGGCGGATACCAAACCAAAAATATCTAAACCAAACAACTGACTACTCTCCCTGAGCAACAACATCATCTCATCAACTTAGATCAAAAAGTATGTCTGATAGGCTCACCGAATTGATGCATTCTTGCATCTCTAAGTCTCTTCTGGAGGAGTGGAGGGCCCCAACTGATCTCTGAGATATTCAAAAGCATCTTTAGGCAATGGCTTTGTTAGAATATCTACAATTTGTTCCTTAATAGGCACATAAACCAATCTGACTTCCTTTGCTTTAACCTTTTCCTTCAAGAAATTATACCTTATAGAAATGTGTTGATTTTAAATGAAATACCAGATTCTTTGGCATATCAACGGCAGCAGTATTATCACAGTGGATAACAATAGGCTCATCATAACTTACCCTTATATCTTTCAACATCTATTTCATCCATAAAATTTGACTATAGTTAGTTGTAGCAGCTACATATTCAGCTTCAACAGTAGATAATGAAGTGTGATTGTTTCTTGCTAAGCCATGAAACCAATTTATTTCAAAAAAAGAATGCACCACCTGTAGTGCTCTTCCGATCATCCACATCTCCTGCCCAATCAAAGTCTGTATAGGCACATAGTCTAAAATCATCATCTTTTGGATACCATAACCCATAATGTGTTGTACCCGCCAAATATATAAATATCCTTTTAACAGCAATATCATGAGTTTCTCTAGGATCTGACTGAAATCTAGAGGCAATACAAACAGCATTCATTATATCAGGTCTAGTCTGGGTTTACAGCAATCCACCAATCATTGATTTGTATCTTGTAATGCCCCGCCAGGAACCCTAAAGGAATGCAACACAACAAGGCAACTAAAGAGAGAAATAAATTTTTTTTTTAAAGATTAAATGAATTAATCATAACTTTGCACCATAAAACATAAGCGGAAGACTATCATTTACATCCTAAAGGGTTACCAACGAAGATTACTTCTAATAAAAAAAACTACATCACAATATTAATCCAATTATCCATCTAAATTAGGGAAAGCCAATTACGATTAAATAACTCAAGTTCATAAATTGATCTCCAAAGATAGATTTAAAAAGTTACAACATATATACCTCCAATGATTCATTTATACATAAGATGGAAGAGAATTGAAACAACATATATCCCATGAACTTAAATTACAACATTTCATAATTACATGGCTTCCATAGAACAATAAAGTACGAAGGTTACAAGTTGCTGATACAATGACCACACGGGCCTCAAAAGTACAATATCAAAACATGAGTTGTTACACAAAGCAGAACCAAGATACACCGGCGAAGCCAATCCTCGCATGAATGAAGGAACAAGATATCCGATGGGAAGTGGCACTACCACCCGACCATGTGATCCCATAATGGAACCACCCCACCGTGCTAGGAGATAGCAGAAGACCCTCAAGCAAGCAAGATAAATACAACAGTTCACATGACTTCGCAGTACACAAGTGACTCAACTCACAAACACTAGCAACCCTAAAGAAAGAGTGTCATCACATGGCTTAAGACGGTTACCCTAGGTAGGTCTCCATAGGTCCCGACCCCCATCTTGGGTTATCCTGGTAACCTCTCCCGAACCCCAGCTCCATCTAAGCATCATGCGGACCCTACCATCCTTTCATGAGGACAAGGTGGTAGGTTTGCCATTCCAGGCCTTCCCAAACACCTTGAGCCTATACAAGCACTCAACCGTGTACGGGGTACATTATCTTAATTAAATTAATAACTACCCAACCCCTAATCAAATTATTAGGTTATCACTTAATAGCTGACTTTCGAGGGGTTATCCTGCCATCCACTTCGGGTGCGGCCCCCGCTCGAAAGCCACTCTCTCTACTAGGACACTAATTGGATAAGACTCTCTATGAGAACTCTATGGTGGGGCTGACAACCATAAATAATCCAGACATAACACAGGTGGAGGACTCACAGTCACAAACCCAGGGTTGACCATTAGGGACATAACACATGATGGCTCACAACCTCAAGGTTAAAACATCGACACCTGACAAAGGGGTAACATCAACGACTTAATGACAATCTTAACAATATTGCAACGACATTTAAACAACTGGACTGCAAATATTAAAATACAAGATCCTACACAAGCAATCTTTCTTTAAAGCAGTCAACAACATAAAATGCTCGCAATAAGGATTTCTGGAATTAAAGAAGTCACATCTATTTAACATAAAGAAATGATGAAGTCACATGTCTAATAAGGTTGAATTGGAACCACATTTACGATTTTAAACCCCCAACCAGTTGATGATGATAAAACTACCATTTACCCAAATCAACTATAACCAAGTCAACATTTAAATCAAATTAAACAGATAGATATAAGCTAATATAAAATAATTCCAATATAATACATATTCATCGAATACAATATCATATGATTATATTACATTACTTGGATAACGAAAATTAATATTAAATTTAACCAAATTTCTCCTTTATTCCAAAAGTGAATAATTACTTCCATATCATTTTATATATTTCAAAATACAAAGAAATAAGTCTAATTCATCAAATCGAAGAATTATTAAGCACCATTAATATCATTATAACTACAATTAACTTTAATATCATTATTTAATATTAAATAATAACAATATTATTATTTTTGTTGAAATAACAATATATTATTATTTATCATTAAAAAAAAAACTAACTTTATTGATAATATATATTTTTTTTTTACAACTAACAATTATTATATATATATATATATATATATATATATATATAATTTTTTTTTAAACTTAAAAAAAAATATTTAAAAAAACATAAACTAACCTACGTGGGGCCCAAAGCTCCCACGGCAGCAAGTGCTGCTATCCCCAAGCTGGGGAATGCAGCGCTTGCTGCATCCTCAGACTTGGGGAAAGCAGCGCTTGCTGCAGGGAGAGGGGGTTGCGTGGGCTGGGTTGAGCCCAGCTCCCCGCCACCGCCCCCAATCCCAAACTTAATTTTTTTTTGTTTTTAATTAATTTAAAATTTCGTTTTTAAAGAAAAACGTCCCAGCCAAAAAAAGAAAATAACAAACAGAGATACAGAGATAAATCTCTGTTAAAAAAAAATAACAAATAAATCTCCCCAGCCAAAATCTCTTTTTTTTTTTTTTAACAAACATACAATCAAATAGAGAGTACACAAGTGGACTCAACTCACAAACACTAGCGACCCTAAAGAGAGAGTGTCATCACATGGCTTAAGACGGTTACCCTAGGTAGGTCTCCATAGATCCCGGCCCCCATCTTGGGTTATCCTGGTAACCTCTCCCGAACCCCCGGCTCCATCTAAGCATCATGCGGACCCTACCATCATTTCATGAGGACAAGGTGGTAGGTTTGCCATTCCAGGCCTTCCCAAACACCTTGAGCCTATACAAGCACTCAACCGTGTACGGGGTACATTATCTTAATTAAATTAATAACTACCCAACCCCTAATCAAATTATTAGGTTATCACTTAATAGCTGACTTTCGAGGGGTTATCCTGCCATCCACTTCGGGTGCGGCCCCCGCTCGAAAGTCACTCTCTCTACTAGGACACTAATTGGATAAGACTCTCTATGAGAACTCTATGGTGGGGCTGACAACCATAAATAATCCAGACATAACACAGGTGGAGGACTCACAGTCACAAACCCAAGGTTGACCATTAGGGACATAACACATGATGGCTCACAACCTCAAGGTTAAAACATCGACACCTGACAAAGGGGTAACATCAACGACTTAATGACAATCTTAACAATATTGCAACGACATTTAAACAACTGGACTGCAAATATTAAAATACAAGATCCTACACAAGCAATCTTTCTTTAAAGCAGCCAACAACATAAAATGCTCGCAATAAGGATTTCTGGAATTAAAGAAGTCACATCTATTTAACATAAAGAAATGATGAAGTCACATGTCTAATAAGGTTGAATTGGAACCACATTTACGATTTTAAACCCCCAACCAGTTGATGATGATAAAACTACCATTTACCCAAATCGACTATAACCAAGTCAACATGTAAATCAAATTAAACAGATAGATATAAGCTAATATAAAATAATTCCAATATAATACATATTCATCGAATACAATATCATATGATTATATTACATTACTTGGATAACGAAAATTAATATTAAATTTAACCAAATTTCTCCTTTATTCCAAAAGTGAATAATTACTTCCATATCATTTTATATATTTCAAAATACAAAGAAATAAGTCTAATTCATCAAATCGAAGAATTATTAAGCACCATTAATATCATTATAACTACAATTAACTTTAATATCATTATAACTACAATTAACTTTAATATCATTATTTAATATTAAATAATAACAATATTATTATTTTTTTTGAAATAACAATATATTATTATTTATTATTAAAAAAAAAACTAACTTTATTGATAATATATATATTTTTTTAACAACTAACAATTATTATATATATATATATATATTATTTTTTTTAAAACTTAAAAAAAAATATTAAAAAAAACATAAACTAACCTACGTGGGGCCCAAAGCTCCCACGGCAGCAAGTGCTGCTATCCCCAAGCTGGGGAATGCAGCGCTTGCTGCATCCTCAGACTTGGGGAAAGCAGCGCTTGCTGCAGGGAGAGGGGGTTGCGTGGGTTGGGTTGAGCCCGGCTCCCCGCCACCGCCCCCAATCCCAAACTTAATTTTTTTTTGTTTTTAATTAATTTAAAATTTCGTTTTTAAAGAAAAACGTCCCAGCCAAAAAAAGAAAATAACAAACAGAGATACAGAGATAAATCTCTGTTTAAAAAAAATAACAAATAAATCTCCCCAGCCAAAATCTCTTTTTTTTTTTTTTAACAAACATACAATCAAATAGAGAGTACACAAGTGGACTCAACTCACAAACACTAGCGACCCTAAAGAGAGAGTGTCATCACATGGCTTAAGACGGTTACCCTAGGTAGGTCTCCATAGATCCCGGCCCCCATCTTGGGTTATCCTGGTAACCTCTCCCGAACCCCCGGCTCCATCTAAGCATCATGCGGACCCTACCATCATTTCATGAGGACAAGGTGGTAGGTTTGCCATTCCAGGCCTTCCCAAACACCTTGAGCCTATACAAGCACTCAACCGTGTACGGGGTACATTATCTTAATTAAATTAATAACTACCCAACCCCTAATCAAATTATTAGGTTATCACTTAATAGCTGACTTTCGAAGGGTTATCCTGCCATCCACTTCGGGTGCGGCCCCCACTCGAAAGCCACTCTCTCTACTAGGACACTAATTGGATAAGACTCTCTATGAGAACTCTATGGTGGGGCTGACAACCATAAATAATCCAGACATAACACAGGTGGAGGACTCATAGTCACAAACCCAAGGTTGACCATTAGGGACATAACACATGATGGCTCACAACCTCAAGGTTAAAACATCGACACCTGACAAAGGGGTAACATCAACGACTTAATGACAATCTTAACAATATTGCAACGACATTTAAACAACTGGACTGCAAATATTAAAATACAAGATCCTACACAAGCAATCTTTCTTTAAAGCAGCCAACAACATAAAATGCTCGCAATAAGGATTTCTGGAATTAAAGAAGTCACATCTATTTAACATAAAGAAATGATGAAGTCACATGTCTAATAAGGTTGAATTGGAACCACATTTACGATTTTAAACCCCCAACCAGTTGATGATGATAAAACTACCATTTACCCAAATCGACTATAACCAAGTCAACATGTAAATCAAATTAAACAGATAGATATAAGCTAATATAAAATAATTCCAATATAATACATATTCATCGAATACAATATCATATGATTATATTACATTACTTGGATAACGAAAATTAATATTAAATTTAACCAAATTTCTCCTTTATTCCAAAAGTGAATAATTACTTCCATATCATTTTATATATTTCAAAATACAAAGAAATAAGTCTAATTCATCAAATCGAAGAATTATTAAGCACCATTAATATCATTATAACTACAATTAACTTTAATATCATTATTTAATATTAAATAATAACAATATTATTATTTTTGTTGAAATAACAATATATTATTATTTATTATTAAAAAAAAAACTAACTTTATTGATAATATATATTTTTTTTTAACAACTAACAATTATTATATATATATATATATATATATATATATTTTATTTTTTTTAAAACTTAAAAAAAAATATTAAAAAAAACATAAACTAACCTACGTGGGGCCCAAAGCTCCCACGGCAGCAAGTGCTGCTATCCCCAAGCTAGGGAATGCAGCGCTTGCTGCATCCTCAGACTTGGGGAAAGCAGCGCTTGCTGCAGGGAGAGGGGGTTGGTGGGCTGGGTTGAGCCCAGCTCCCCGCCACCGCCCCCAATCCCAAACTTAATTTTTTTTTGTTTTTAATTAATTTAAAATTTCGTTTTTAAAGAAAAACGTCCCAGCCAAAAAAAGAAAATAACAAACAGAGATACAGAGATAAATCTCTGTTAAAAAAAAATAACAAATAAATCTCCCCAGCCAAAATCTCTTTTTTTTTTTTTTAACAAACATACAATCAAATAGAAATATCATAAAAGTCACTGGTTATGGCAATTTTATCAGCAAATAAAAAACTTCTGAGACAAAACAGAGGCAAGAAAACTTCACCCAAATCAGCCCAGTTCATTCTTAAAATTAAATTACATGGGACTAAGCTTAATCTCTAATCTCCAATTGAATTTCTTTGCTCCAAACAAGCATGGACAAGAGAAATTAACTCATAATCATTATTTTTAAACTGAAAATTACCAGGAAGAACTATTTTATAAATGCTTGGCAAAATTTTGCCAGCATAACACTACTAAAGCCCAAAAACATTATTTCCAATTACAAACAGCAAAAGCCATGAATTTCTTGCACAAGCAAAAATGAAGAACATAAATTAAGTTATGAAACTACTTGGAGAGAGTTTGAGTTTGAATTTTGATAACAAATTTGATAGAATTCCTCTTCAACAATCCCATGGCAAGCAAAGACCCAACATCCAAGACTCATAAACCAATCTTTAAACAATAAACAGAGAATTGGAAGAAAGCATGGATTTTTTTTAAAATTAAACAAGGATTCAACCAACCTCAAGAATTTCCACGAAGGAGTTGTATGCTTCAGCAGGATTCCAAGCTAGTTCCAGACCCAAATCCACCTTTCAAGAAACTTTTCCAGAATTTCTTTTTCTCCTCCAAACAAGCATATCTTTCCCCAAAAATCCTCTCCAAGGTAAAATAGTAAAACAAAGTTTTAACCTAATTTTCTAGGTTGCAATATTTTTCTATTTAAAACCATTAAAATGAAATAATTGACTCTTTTTTTTTTCTTTTTCATATTCCTCTAAAATAAATGAGAATTCCCTTTTTTTGAAAATTACATTTATAGCAATTAAATCAACTTTTCAACTAAAAAGGAAAACAATGAGTTAGCTTTATTTGTATTAATTAAAAGCAATTAACTCTATTTATTCTACTTCCTCCGTTGGATCTAAACATGATTGCTTTTCCAAAATAAACAACTATAGGTTAAAATCTAATAAACTACTCAATTAAGCTTGGTTCAAGACATAAAGGCATAATAAAGAATAAATTGCTCAAACCAACAAAGAATGACAACTTAAACTTAAATAAATAACCGAACCACTATGGCACGCAAATCAAGGAAAAGCAAAAAGACTCGAAATTCGAACAAAAGGGATGGACGACCGACAGACGAAACTCACAAGAATAGACTGAGGGTAAGGACTAGGGTCAACAGCTATCTCCTCCACTCCCATCGGACATATAAGGCACGCTCAGACTTGTGAAGCCAGGTGGAGACGATACCCCATACCTACCCAGTACTTGTACCTGCAATATCCTGCATCATCGAATCACACATGCATGCATATAAATATAGAATACACGACACGCACACCGATGAAGGAGAATCGCGACGTTCCCTGTCTCATCGAAATGAGTGAAGGAAAACCATCCCCTTGCATCCAATACAATAGCAAACACGCAACATATATATGACACATCGTCTAGATAAAGTAAGATGTCAATACAAAGCAATAATCCATGAAATACTAGAAATCACCAGTACTGAAATACTGAAAATAACTCATGCATCTAATATCCAGATAAATAGGAAATAATATCAAATACGTCTGCAAAATGACGAGCAATAAAGTGTCAACCAAATAGTAAACTGCAACATAAAGTCAGTCTAATAAGTCCGATCGAGAAGGGGTACTACGTATCTGCTTGGATTTATTCTAGGAGTTTCATCATCCTTTGACAATTTGCAACCAATTATCATAGAAGTACCGACAGGTTTAGAATTCTCAAGTCCAAATTTCTTAAGCAATTCCCTCACATACTTAGTCTGACAAATGAAAATACTTTTATCAGTTTGAGTAATCTACAAACCTAAGAAAAAATTCATCTCACCAATCATAGGCATTTCAAATTCATTCTTCATATCATCTGCAAATTTCATGCATAAACTTTCTTCTCCACCAAAAATGATATCATCCACAAAGACGTCAATGATCAGTATGTCATCATGCTCAATCTTATAATATAAGTTACTATCAGCATTACCTTTGCTAAAACCATACTTAGAAAGATATTTATCTAATCTAGCATACCATGTTCTAGGGGCTTGTTTCAATCCATATAAAGCTTTCTTCAATCTGCAAACCATGTCCTTGTCCTCTAATAAATAAAATCCATCAGGCTACTCAATGTAGACTTCCTCTTCAAGATCTTCATTCATAAATGCACATTTGAGATCCATCTAATATACTTTGTAGTTCTTGTGTGCAGCATAGGCAAGAAATAGTCTTACTGCTTCAATTCTTGCAACTGGAGCATAAGTCTCATCATAATCAACTCCTTCCTGTGAGTATCCTTTGCAAACCAGTCTAGCTTTATTTCTCACAACTTGACCTTCCTCATTTAATTTATTCCTGAAGACCCATTTAGTTCTAATAATATTCTTATCTTTAGGCCTAGGAACCAGTTCCCAAGTCTTACTCTTTTCTATCTAATCTAGTTCCTCTTCCATTGCTTTCATCCAATTCTCATCTTTACTTGCTTCAATAAAATATTCCGGTTCAATTTGAGAAATTAAACATACCTCTTCAACAGCTAACCTTCTTCTAGTCATCACACCTTTCCTTTTATCTCCAATGATCTGATCTTTAGAATGATTCAGCTTCACATACTTGGGAGTTTTCTGAATGTCTTGACTTTCTGATTCTTTCTACCGTTCATCAGTCACAGTGGAATTTTATGATATTACCAAAGCAATTGGATCTGTGCTCTGAACTGATTCTTGCACTGTCAGTTCTGATCTGACAAATTCATCTTTCGGTCCATAGTCATATGATCTGATATGATTGTTATTTTGCCCATCCACCTTGACATTTATGCTTTCAATTATCCTATTCAATCTTTTGTTATAACATCTATATGTTTTTCTCTTAATGGAATAGCCCAAAAATATTCCTTCATCACTTCTAGGGTCAAATTTTCCTAATGCATCATCTCTTCTAATATAGCATTTACTTCCAAAAAAATTGAAATATCTAACGGTAGGAATATGAGAAAACCATAATTCATAAGGAGTCTTGTTGGTATCACCTTTTATGTGTACTCTGTTGAAAGTGTATACCATGGTATTGACAACTTCTCTCCAATAGATATTAGGCAATTTGGCTTCCATCATCATTGTCCTAGTAGCATCTAAGATAGTTTTGTTCTTCCTTTCCACTATTTCATTCTGTTGTGGGGTTCTAGGTGCAAAAAATTATCTTCTGATTCTATACTTCTCACAAAGTTGTTGAACTCATCGGATGTAAACTTACAGCCTTGATCTGATCTTAAGCATTTTATCTTCACTCATGTTTCTGTCTCAACCATAGCTTTGAAAATTTTGAATTTCTCAAGAGCTTCTGATTTTTCTTTCAAAAATGCAACTCACATCATTCTAAAATAATCATCAATAAGCAACATAAAGTATCTATCACCTTGAAAACTTTTAGTCCTTATCGGTCCACACAGATCAATATGAATAAGATGAAGAATTGCATTAGATCTATCATGTATGCTTCTAAAAGGAGTTCTAACTTGCTTACCCATTTGACATTCTCTACATATCGGATTATGAGGTTTAACAATTTTAGGCAAATCTCTGACAGCCTGTGTTGAACTGATCTTGACTATACAATCAAATTTTACATGACACATCCTCTTATGCTATAACCAGCTTTCATCAATCTGAGTAATCAAGCAAGCCTTCTCATCGGAGTTCAAATGAAAGATGTTTCCTTTGGTCTAAGTTCTAGATGCAATCTCCAATCCAAATCTATTGAAAATCTTGCATTTTCCATCTTTAAATTACAAATAAAATCCTCTATCCACCATCTGACCTACATAAAAGGTTATGTGTCAATCCTTTAACATAATAAGCATTGTCAGTATTAGTCTTACCATCCAAGGATATTGTTCCTTTGGCTTTGATCCTGCATGCCTTGTTGTCTCCAAATCTGACTAGTCCACAATCAAATTCTTGCAGAGTTAAGAATTTCCTCTTGTCACCAGTCATGTGATGTGAGCAACCACTATCTATAACCCATTCATCTTTTTCTTCAATTTTAGCAACTAAAGCCTTCTCCTTAGTATGAGTTGCATCAATGTCAGGTTCCGGAGAATCATCCTTGATAGCAACAAAGACCCAGTCATTACTGGAGGTTCCATTACCAAATCCACTTACAGGTTCATCATCATCAATAATACCAAAATCATCATCACCAGCATAGTAACATGATTTATCCTTATTCCTTCTAAATCTAGATCTGCTCTGATATTCCGGATTAGGCTTCTAATTTCTCTAAAATATTTCATGATTCCTAGCAACTTTTTCAGGACATCTAGAAGCAAAGTGACCAATCTTATTGCATGAAAAACATTTAAAAGGTACTTTTCCTTTATACTTACTGTAGCGTCCTAAAATTGCGACACTTGCAATTTCGACTGCATTTCGGTCTTCACGATGGCGACGCAACACGCAACCTGAATGGAGACCTCGAAACCTGATTATGACACTGAAAACTGCATTTTTCAAGTACCCTAGCCTAAACCTCCTTGCACCCTGCTGTCCCGGGAGGTGGGACCAGAGCGCCCAGCGCCCTGGTCCCTGGGTCCTATTTTGGGCCCGGTCTCTTTTGGACTTCGGGTCTTTATGTTTGCAAATTGGAAAATTATCTTTCCTGGTCGGCCTAAGGTCGGGAAAATCAGTCTATCAGCCCTAATTGACAAGTATATAAACTACATTTTCCTCTTTCATTGGGGAGGATGATGGAAAAGGCATGGAAACTATACTCAAGCATTCAAGCATTCAAGCATTCCTTCAAGCAATTGATCATTTCAAGTCTCCATTCAAGGCTAAGTGTTGCATTCAAGACAAGGATTCAACCATTGAAGAGGAGATCACATACTACATGCTACATACAACATACTACTACAACAAACAACAACATCTAAACCTTCGCACATAAGGATACAAACATCCTTAGAACAAGGTATTAGTACTTGTTTTACAGTCATTTACATTTACAGCACTTGCTCATTTCTTGGTTAATTCCAAAACTGGGGTTTGACCTAAAGGCAAACCCCTAATCCCTAACCCCCCAATCGTCTTCGCTTTTCTGTGTGTAGGTTGCAGGTACGCGGCTAAAATTGAAGATCTGGAATCCTTGTGCAGAGACGAACAGATCCCCTTCGTTTCGCGGATTTTTCGGAGGACCGTGGCGCCGGGCGCCATCGTCCCGACAACTTTCGTTCAAATTTACAGGACAGCGCCGTATCGACATTTTACTGCTAATTCCAGGTCCACAGCTTCATCCTATATCCTTATCTCAGTTTATAAGCGAATCTTTGTCATTTTCTATGCATTCCTAGCTTAATTCTTCTATGCACATTCTTTACAAAAGAGGGTAGCCTTGCTGTCTTAACCCTTGAAACACATTTAGCATCCAATCTTGCATTGCGTGGGATTGGATCTTGTGGGTTTCAACCCCTCTTTTGAATGTAAAGTCTCTCCCCTAAGTGAAAACCATCAACCCTAGTGAACCTCCCTTCTCTCTCCTTGGAGTTGGAAGAGGGGAGTGCAACTAGGGTTCGATCGCGATTTTCCGCTTTACACTTACTTCTAGCCGGTCCTTTAGGGATTCTTCTAGAAATTGGGGCTTCCAACTCTTCAAGTTCTTTGTCTTCTCTCTCAATGTCTTCCAAATCTTTAGCATATAACTCCTTCCAATCTATCTTCTACTTATAGGAGGCTGATGCTTTAAATGCAGTTTATATCTTAGTAGCACTGTGATCTCCAAGTTCCTCAAGCTCAAAAGAAGTCAATTTCCCAAGTAATGTATCTCTGGTAACAAGGGTACTTGACATTGTCCAAAGTTCATTGATTGCAGTAGCCTTCATCTTGTAAGCTAGAGGTAGAACTCTTAGAATCTTTGACACAACCTCATCCTCACTAACTGATCTGCCACAACATTTTATTCCCATGACAATCTCATTCACTCTATCCATGAAAGAACTTATCTTCTCATCTTCTTCCATCTTCAAAGTTTCATATCACACAAATACCTTCAGGTTTTGCAATCTTTACTGCTTGGTCGCCTTCATAAAGAGTTTCAAGCTTTAGCCAGATTGCATTCTCCAACTCTATGACATTTAATAGCTTCTCATCAGATAGGGCACTTAGCAATGCTTCTTTTGCTCTGACATCATTTTCAGCTTTCTTCTATTCATCAACAGGTGTCGGTGTTCCAGAATTAGGATCATGAGGTATATACCCTTTCTCCACTATCTCCCAAACTTTAGCTCCAAGACATCTCAAATGAATCTTCATTCGCTCCTTCCATATTTTGTAATTTGTGCATCAAATCTAGGAATCTCCTTCTGGTAGGGATTAAGTGTAGAACTTGATGTTGATGCCATCGGATCTCCTCAAGCGGTTAAGCTTATGCAGAGAGCACCAGGCTCTGATACCAATTGTTAGACAGTTCTGATACAAAGAGAAAACTGAGAGGGGGGTGAATCAGTTTTCTACCAATAATTGCAGTTAATGCAGATTATAACCTTTATACTGGAGCACAAAGAAACCAACACAATGAAAGATAAATCATGAAATCACAGTACACGCAACACCAATATTTTTGACATGGAAAACCCGGTAAAGGGAAAAACCATGGTGGGAAACCCTACCCAAAATCAAATAATACATTTGCAACATTATGTGAAATAATTACAATGGGGATTGCACTTGCAATGAGGTCAACCGCCTAGAGCTCACTGCTCATCACAAAAGGGAAGTCTCACTGACTTACATAAACATCATACTACAATTCAGAAAGAATGAACTGTGAAAGTAGCATGTCCTAATGCTTGATAAAGTTATGGTTAAGCACAGAGGTCTGCCCTGCAACACAAAATCCTTTCACGATCTTCCCCTGAATGATATATCATTGTTCACACATAAACCTTTCTCTGATAATGCAAACATAACCATCGATCCCATACCATATCCGAATTACATGAATAAGTCACCTATAAATACAGATCATCGACCTTATTGATAAGGTCGGCTAAACCCTAAACCCATAAACCCGTAATTATAAAAAAATTACATTACATGATATCACCGGACCAATATTATGATTTGCATTACATAGCATGGACCTAATTTGAATACCCAAACAATTACATCCACCAGAAATCATGCTAAGATCAATTTCCAACACGTTTCGCCAACCGGTAGAAACCCTCAGTGCAATAACACGGAATAACTAACCGAATCCAAATAGGACCACCATATCATCACGCCAACCAATGTGAAGCCACCAAACAATTAGAAAATGATAAAGAAGCACCTTCAGCACGTTAGAAACCATTTCCATAAGACGGAACAAAATCATCTAACCAAATCATCAAATATCGCTAATCGGTACTAGGAAATACCAACCGGGAACATAAGCGATAGCTTCCAAAGCACCAAATCATGAACCAACAAAATATGACAAGCATATAGCCATCTTGACTAACCATCCAAAACCGAATCCAAGGATTTGGTCATACTGGATCAGAATCACAACCAAAACCAAGACAAACACCAAGTCTAACCAAGATAGGTCCAACCGAGGTAGCAGAACCATATCCAACCAGGATACAGTGTTGACATCAATGACAACACTTACCCAAATCCAACATATTGCCAACACCATACTCATTTACTTTCTTCCAAGGTGCTTCTGATACTCTTGCCTTCTAAAGTTTCTTATCAACCTGACACATAGAAGAACTAGAGAAAACATCTTGTACTCTTCTTCGATGACTTCTATTGGCATCAAAGTCAATTATTTATAGAAATTCCACACTGGAACATTTCTCCTAACACCCTTTGCAAATAACCTTGGTGTAGCGTCCTAAAATTGCGACACTTGCAATTTCGACTGCATTTGGGTCTTCACGATGGCGATGCAACACGGAACCTGAATGGAGACCCCGAAACTTGCTCATGACACCAAAAACTGCATTTTTCCAGCACCCTGGCCTGATCCTCCTTGCACCCTGTTGTCCCGGGAGGTGGGACTAGAGCGCCCAGCGCCCTGGTCCCCCAGGACCATGGCGCCCAGCGCCCTGGTCCCTGGCCCTATTTTGGGCCCGGTCTCCTATGGGACTTCGGGCCTTTTTGTTTGCAATTTGGAAAATAACATTTCCTGGTCGGCCTAAGGTCGGGAAAATCAGTCTTTTAACCCTAATTGGCAAGTATAAAAACTACATTTCCTCTCCCATTTGAAGGGGAAGGACATATGTGTACAAGGCGTGGAAACGATATTCAAACATTCAAGCATTCAAGCATTCCTTCAAGCAATTGATCATTCTAAGTCTCCATTCAAGGCTAAGTGTTGCATTCAAGACAAGGATTCAACCATTGAAGAGGAGATCACTTACAACACATTACATGCTACAACATACAACATACAACATACAACAACATCTATACCTTCGCATATAAGGATACAAACATCCTTACAACAAGGTATTAGTACTTGTTTTACATTACATTTATAGCATTTCTCATTTCTTGGTTAATTCCAAAACCGGGGTTTGACCTAAAGGCAAACCCCTCATCCCTAACCCCCCAATCGTCCTCTCTTTTCTGTGTGTAGGTTGCAAATACGCGGCTGTAATTGGAGATCTGGAATCCTTGTGCAGAGACGAACAGATCCCCCTTCGTTTCGCGGATTTTTCGGAGGACCGTGTGCACGCCGGGCACCATCATCCTGTCAACTTTCGCTCAAATTTGCAGAACAGCACCGTCTCGACATTTTACTGCTAATTCCAGGTCCGCAGCTTCATATCATATCCCTATCTCAATTTATAAGTGAATCTTTCCTACTTTACATGCATTCCTAGTTCAATCTTTCTATCTACATTCTTTACAAAAGAGGGTATCCTTGCTATCACAACCCTTGAAACTCATATAGAATCCAATCTTGCATTGCGTGGGATTGGATCTTGTGGTTTTCAACCCCTCTTTTGAATGTAAAGTCTCTCCTAAGTGAAAACCATCAACCCTAGTGACTCTCCCTTCTCTCTCCTCGGAGTTGGGGAGGGGAGAACGACTAGGGTTTGATTTTTCCGCTTTACACTTGGAAATAACCTCATTGAGGCAGCTGCATTTACAAGTATGAATTCATCTAGAATTTGAGGGTGGTGTTTACCTTGAAGAGCTATTCACAAATGGCTTCACTGATCTATTCACCTAGAGGATTTGTTGTGTACCTTTCCTCATGATGAGAATGTACCTATATATCCATTCCTCAAAGACATTTGAGTTTTTTAGCCCATTGATCCCGCTAAGCAATGTGATCATGTCATTGATTTCTTCTTTAAAATCACAACGGAATAACCTAGGCTACCTAGTGGTTGTGGCTCTCGACTTTACTAGCCAATTAGTGTTGATATTCTTCTTACACCTCTCCTTATTTTTGTTGTAATATTTTTTAGTAGATTTCATGGAAATTTCAACATACTCTTCCACAGCAAGACACTTGAAGATTCTATTAAAATCTCCTCATCCAACTTGATCACAACCTTTCCATCAGCATCTTTCACTGACTTAGTCTCCTTGTCAAAATGAGTGGCACGGGCTAAAACATATTCAGGTTCCAAAGTTGCCACTGGAAAAGAGAAAACAAGATGAATGTTATTGTTCAAGAGCAGTTGCATACCAATAGTAGTCAGTTGTTTCTTAGCTCTCTAAATGAACTTTGACATGTCCACATGACCTTTCTCAGTATCCTTGATTTCACCAATGTTTGAGGTCACTGAAGAGGGAGAGATGATATTTTGATATTTAGACTTCATCTTATTTTCTAGTGTGGAAGCTAGCTCTTTAGACATTTAGACATTTGTGATGATCAAGGATGCTATCAAGAACACTTGGATCAATTGCGCATGTTGCATCTCAAATTTAGTTTCCCATAATTGAATGTGTGTGCAAAAAGACTAACAATACATGAATGTTATTGTTCAAGAGAAGCTGCATACCAACAATAGTCAGTTGTTTCTTAGTTCTCTGAATGAACTCTTACATGTCCACATGACCTTTCTCAGTGTCCTTGATTTCACCAATGTTTGAGGCCACTAAAGGAGGAGAGATGTTATTCTGATATTTATGATATTTATAATTATCTTCTTCTCTGATGTAGAAGTCAAGGCTCTTCAAACATTTAGACATCTATGATGATCAAGGATGTTATCAGAAACACCTAGATCAATTGTGCATGTTGCATTTCAGATTCAGTTTCATAAAATCGAATGTGCACATGCAAAAAGACTAGCTAGTTCAAGCTTAGACAAAAACAAGCCACCTGCAATTCGATTTTGAGTGTAAGGAAAAACAAAACATGTAATTAGGTTTTCAAAACCCGATTACAAATTAAAATGGGTTTGAAAACCCAACTACGAGTGTGTAGGATGAGGCTTGCAATCAAGAGTGCCTTGCAATCGGAATTGGAAAACCCAATTGCAAGACAACCATATTGGATTACATTGATTGGGGTTTAAACTCTGATCGACAAGTGATGTCCCTTTTTAATCGAGGTGTAAACCCCAATCAACAAGTGTGTGACTTAATGATTGGTTTGGGGGTAAAGACTTGTTGATCAGGATTTTGCACTGATCAACAAATTTCCTCCTTGTTGATCAGGATATAAATCTCAATCATCAAGTTTCCTCCTTGTTAATCAAGTTATGAATCCTTATTAGCAAGGATGAAACAAACGAAAGATGGATTAAGACTGGTGAGCGGATCACCAATTTTAAGCACCTATCAAATGCTAAAAACAATAGTTCTGACCTTGTTGGTTGGAGCCATAGCTTTGGTCAACAGGGTTTGCCCTTGTTCATCAAAGCTATGACTCCAACCAACAAGATTTGGCATGAAAGATAGAAAAATAAAAAGGGATCGGGGTTTTAAAACCCCGACCCTTTTCTTACAAAAATTCAAAAAACAACATACCTAAAACACAAAGGGTGAAGTTGAGTTGAACCTTGAACCTTGAAAGAGACTCATAGAGGTAGAACCCTAGGCAAGAAAAAATAAATAAAACAAATGACTAAAACAAATGACTAAAACAAATGATTAAAATGTGATTAAAAATATGTGCATTAAATGCACTTAATAAAACCTAGAAGGACTCTAATTGCAATTTGGGTCTAGAAAACCGGTGTGCATTTGCATTTCGAGTTTCCAAACCCTAAAAGCAATTAACCACATCGCATAATGCAAAGTTAGGTTTAAAACCCAATTTAGCAAGAGGAGCAAAAAGTTGAAAATTTGGCTTTTGAACCCGACTTTACAAAAAGACAAAAACTCCCTAAACACTAAAAACATAAAAATGTAAAAAAAGAAGACATAAACACAACGAAAGACTAGGACTTAAAAACCTTGAAAATCGTGCCTAAGAGCCTTTGGCACACTAAAAGTAAAATTTTAAGGGAGGGTATCCTAATTTTGTCTAACTTATGAAATTGAGTATAACACCATTAACATAAACCTCCTAGAAGATGAGGATGCAAAGAGTGCAATGTACATTATCTGACAATTCAATAAATGGAATACATAATTGCCGAGTGCCATTGACAAATGGTCTTAGAATACTAGCAGTTGGAAAATCCTTTTCTAGACTATGGGGAAGAAAAAAACCAAAGACAATAGAAGGTTAGAATCTAAACTAAATGACAGACTCTTGGAGGCAATAAAGCAACTCCAATAGGACCCATCTAATCTAAAGATTAATGAAGAACTTATTAAAACGAAGGAAGCCTTGGGAAAGTTGCATAATGATAAGATCCAAGGCATTAAAACAAGAGCTCAAGTGAATTGAATCCAACATGGTGATCAAGGATACAACTACTTCTTCCAAATTCTTAAACACAAGGAGGCTAAGGATAGAATTGAATCAATATGGGAGGATGGTACAAATATCAATGATCAAGAGGGAATCGATAAAGCTTTTTATCTTTTTTATAAGAAATTGTTCACCACAGAAGATAATTCCCTAGAAAATGTCAAGGCTAGAGACATTCTTAAGAGAACAATCCCTAAGACAGTGCAATCTAAAGACTATGAGACATTGGGAAGGGAGATCACTATGGAAGAAATTAGGAAAGTTGTCCTTTCGCTTAAAAATGATAAGGCTCCAAGGCAGGATGGCTTGCCAGTTAAGTTCTACAAAGACAATATAGAATGGATTAGTGAAGAACTTGTTCAGGTTTATAAGGAAGCAATTAGCATTGGGTCCTTCGGGTCCGGTAACAATAAAGGGGTTATCAACCTCATCCCCAAAGATGGAGATAAATCCCTCATCAAAAACTAGAGACCCCTCATGCTCCTCAATGTGTCATATAAAATTATGACAAAAGCTTTAGCCTTAAGAGTAGCGGATATCTTTCCAAGCATTGTGAATACCACTCAGACTAGATTTGTTAAGGGCAAATATATTTTGGAAAATATCCTCATTTATTGGGAAGCAATGCATTGGACCGGGAACTATAATAAAAAAGTGGCAATATTGTTACTTGATTTTGAAAATGCTTATGATAGGATTGAATGGAGCTTCTTAATCATGATGCTAAAAAGCTTAGGGTTCCCTGATAAATTTTGTCAAATGGTACAAGTCCTGATGAGAGATGCTTGTGCTTGTGTTGAAGTGAATGGGTGCAGGTCAGAATCCCTCCCCCTCTCAAGGTCTATTAGGCAAGGTTGCCCCCTTGCCCTTGCTCTATTTGTGATTGCAATGGATGCTCTATTCTACTTACTCAGGGATACCTCTACTTCCCCTAGAATCAAAGGGATTACCCTACCTAGCAACGAAGACTTGATTAATATGGCATTTGTGGATGATACCACTATTCTCTTAGAAATGGAGGAGAATTATATGGACTTCCTTCTTAAGAAGTTAGATCTATTATGTTTAGCCTCTGGTAGTAAGTTATCCCTATCCAAATCTATTCTTCTTGGTTGGGAAAGTCAGCCTCCAAGGTGGTTCTGTAAATACGGTTTCTTATGGGGGTTCCCAACCACCAAGTAAGGCACCTTGGGATCATGTTTGTTGTTAACCCTAACTTGAAGGATATGTAGAGTTGGATTAAAAAGAAAATTGATAAGAAACTCAGGAAGTGGAATAAGAACTATTTATCCATTGTTGGGAGAGTTAAGGTCTATCTAAAGATCCTTTAATTTATTCATAAAATATCTACTATGCATCTACATGGTTGTTCGAAAACTGTCAATTTAATGACATTAAAAAATTTATGGTCTGATGGAAAAGAGAATAAGAAGGTCCACTTGTAAAATGGAAATGGTGCACCATGAATAAGGGCAAGGGTGGTTTGGGTCTAAAAGACCTTAAGCTACAAGGTATGGCACTAGCTACCAAATGGATCTTCAAGTCACTTCAGGGAGAAGAACCATGGAAAGTGTTGATTAGAAACAACATTTCCAATGTTACTCCTAATAAATTTGGCTCATGGAAGAACCTAATTTCCCCATTTCCCCATCATTCCAACTAGATCTAGTATGTTCAGATCCATTTGGAAAGAATGAGAGTGTGTCAAGAAACTAATTACCCATAATGGGTTGGGTTGTGGAGGCAATAAAATCTGTGGTGATAAATCTATCTAGTGGAATCTATTTCATAGGGACAAGCCTCTAGCCCTAATCCAAGGTTGTTCTGCTAAAAACTAGAATGTCAAAGGCATTAAATTCTTCACAAATATCATCAAGGAAGGGAATTTAAAAATTTGGGCTAAGCTTAGTCATCAATTTGGGCTACCAAACATTAAGTGGAGACTATGCTTAGAGATGCCCGCTCCTCCCTCTCCCTGCCTAAATCATGCTCTGTTGCCTACTCCAGATTTATGTCTTATAAATGGCCTGATGGTACCCCTTTTCCCAATGCTAAAGCCAAGTCTATTTATAACTTCCTAACTGATAATGATGAGATATTCTCCTATCTCTTTGCCCAATGCTAAAGCCAAGTCTATTTACAACTTCCTAACTGATAATGATGAGATATTCTCCTATCTTAATAACCCGTGGCATCTAGATTGTTCCTTCCATAAGTGACAAGTTGTTTTTTATTCACTATGGAGTAGCCCCTTTGAACCTAATAAAAAATACTTTAAATGTCTCGTTATCCTTCATAAGCTACCTCTAAGGGCATCTAATGGTGATTTCAATGATTGTCTCTAGTGCAGAAAAAATACACTCTGACATATTTTTTTGACTGCCTTTGTGTCTATGAAATATGGAACTTATTTGGCCTCTCTTTTGTTGGCAACTCTAAAAAATGTGGATCTATGTGATGTGATTTTTGGTTATTTTCATGGTCACAAGAAAGATTACAATTTATTTTGGTTTATTCTTTCTACTGAAATTCTATGGCAAATCTAGAAATTTAGGAATGATAGTTTGTTTAGAGGTAGAGACAGAGCACATACTGAGTCTCTAAGGAGACTCATATTTCATGATGTGAACATGTAAGATTCAGTCATAATGTGGATAGCCAAAAAGAAGTTTGAGAAGTTGTTATAAGATGGGTCCATCAGAATGTTCACCCAAGAGATATCTCATGGTTTCTTGTGGACCAAGACGATCATAGAGAGGACACCATTTGTGGAAGGGTAGGAAAACTTTGTTGGAGAGATCAATTGACAAAAAAAAGACAAAAAAAAAAAAAAAAAGAGGACAAGCAGAAAGATGGAGAGGTGCATGTATAAGCAGCAAAGGATGCACTAGTAGCGATGGTCACTCATCCATTTTGGATTCAAACAAGTGGGGAAAGTAACTGCATTGGATGGAGGGACCCAGTGGCTAGGTAGCATGGGTAGAGTTCTATGATCTGGATATTATTATGAAGTGGCAGTAGTTGTATATAGTCGTGCTAAATGAGATTTTGATGCAACCATAACCGATAAAAACCCTTAGAAGAGTCAACCGGCTTATGCAGCAAGAGAGACACAATGCAAACAGCAAGAAAACATAACAAATTCATATAAACATATCAAATTCAAGCCATAGAACTTCCGGCAATCATCCGGTAATCATTAGATTATCATCAAAGAGCATCTGGTAGTTAACCAATTACATGCAGGCTTCAAGCCAGAAATAGCCCAACTGGGACTCTAAAGATCAACCAGATCACCACATGCAAATCTCAATCTTTATTCCAAGTTCTACTTATTCTACCCCCACAAATGATTACATAACATCATATTTATACCCACCGGAACATATCTGGGTCGGCCTCAAAAGATTACATTCACCAATGCAGGAAAATGAAACGTGTAATTAGGTCGGCCCTAAGATTTAAGAAATCCTTCTGGAAAATAACAACCAAGTGATGTGGTTCAACAGGAAGGTCGGCCACACGCCAAAGAACATCAAACAAGACCCCAAGATGGATCCACATGCCAAGAATCGCCCTAGTAATGAAGGAAAACCAACCGGTAAGCACAAGAACCGTCCCGGGAACCCAGAAACAGCCAACCGAAAGCAATAACTGACCGAAGAAGAACCCAAATGAGCCAGAATTCTGGAATCAACCACATGAAACCGCCAAGAAACTGCAAACAAGATCTTCCACGAAGAACAAGCAACTACCGGTACATATCGGTAAGAATACTGAAACTGCACAAAGAACTAAACAAGAAAGGAAATATTTTTGGTTGATGTAAGATTGCTCATCGACCAAGAATGCTCCTGCATCAAACAACCAAGGTAGTAAAAGATGTTCCATGAGAGGCAACTCATGAACATCTAAAAGGATTTGGAATGAAGATCACATGCTCATTTTTAATCCAAACATATTCTTTATCTGTCAATCTCTGCTCTATCTCTCCCGGTGCTTCAACCGGCTTCTCTAACCTATGACTCTCTTTGTTTTTCTTTCTTTGCTTCAAATTTGCACATTGCCTTTGTTTCTACAATTCTTATTTGGTTCTGCCACAAGACCTTATTCGGTTTGTTACCATCAACTCCCTGTCATCCGATTCCATCTGTCCATCAGACTCATCTGTCAGATCCTTCTGCCAACTCATGTCACCCTTCGATATAATCTTTGCAACTGGTTCTATCAGATCTTTCTTCAAAACCTTCGGTATAACCTCTGCAACCAGTTATGTCAAACCTTCCGGTATAACCTCTACCACCGGTTCTTTCAAACCTTTCGGTATAACCTCTGCCACCAGTTTCCTACAACTTTTCTCAGGACTCAAATTCTTCACCTCCTTCTCTTTCTCCTTCAAAGAAATCAGTGTGAACTTTTGCCCATCCTTTTCAATAGTAGCTAGGTTTCTTCTACAGTCATAAATAGCTCCTCTATTATACTGTCAAGGTTTTCCCAACAAGGCATAACAAACATTCATTGACACAATATCACATAAAACTTCATCTCTGAAAGGCCCAATATTGAAACTCACCCAACACTGCTCATTTATATCTACCTTCTGATCATCTTGTAACCAACTTACCTCATAAGGATAAGGATGCTCAAGCCTCTTCAACCCAAGCTTCTCAACCATCTCCTCAAATACTAAATTATCAGTACTTCCACTATCTATAATGGCCTTGCAGCACTTACCACCTGGTTTGCATACAGTCTGGAAAAGACGACTCCTCTGAGTAGATCCGGTATCCTTTCTTCTGAACATAAGAGATTCTCCTTGCTCCGGTGCACAGTTAGATCCACTACCATCCGATTCTTCACTTGCCACACAACTTCTTGCCATTCATTTCTTGCATTCATAGGATCTATGTCCGGTTTCTCCACACTTGAAACATTTTCCAAGAAATTCTCTATCGGTATTGCTGCTACCCTTCCTTGGTGTCTTCCGCTCCAGTTCTTTACTCCACTTAGGTTTTGACTCCTCTTCTTCAACCGATTTCTTCATACTATCATTCATCTTGAATTTCTCCTTCCCTTATTCGGTTGTCTTCTTCTCACCTTATCCTCAACCTTCAAAGCATACTGGTAAGCTTCTTCAATTGTTGAAACCTTCAACATACTCATCTCATCTTGAATGCTAAAAGCAAACCCATTGATGTACCTCACCACCTTTTCTCTGTCCATCTCTCTATGTCCAAATCAGATTACCACCTTATAGAATTCTTCAGCATATTCCTTCACAGTCATGTTTCTATGTTTCAAGTTCTGCAACTTCTTGAACAACTCCAATTCATAGTCTCCCGATATGAACTTGGCCTTCAATCTTGCAACCATCTGTCTCCACCGGGTGATCTTCAATTCACCATTCTCCACTCTATCTTTCTGCAACTCTTTGCACCACAAGGCAGCATGCCCTTTCAACTTGGTCTGTGCCAACCGGACTCTCTGCGGGTCCTTGACATCCTCAAACTCAAAATAGTCTTCCAACTCTCTGATCCAATCGATCAGATCCTCTAAGTTCAGCGTTCCGAAAAAGTTAGAAACCTCAACTTTATGCACTTTACTTGCTTGCGCCAGTGCTCTTAGGAATCTTTCCTCTCTCTCATCTTTCAGTCCTTCAGCTTCCTCAAGCTCTTCACCGGCTTCTTCATACTCATCCTCAGAGTCAGGGTTTCTTCGCAAACCAGCCAAAGCATTTCGGATTTCATTCCTCACTTCATTTTTGAAGTCTTCCATCATCTTCTCTACCCTACGGGGGTTTGTTCTCCTCAGTAGCATCTCTCCTTCCACTCTGGTGAACTGCCTCAACTCGACGATCTGACTACCGGTTTCAATTGCCTCCCCTCAACGATCTATTGAACACACACGCAGCCTGCCTCCAATCGACGATCTATCCACCTCAAGGAATGCTTCAATGTTCGCAAATGACTCTTCCATCAGCCGGTCCATAACCAACTCTGATACCAATTGATGCAGCCATAACTAGTAAAAAACCCTCAGAAGAGTCAACCGGCTTATGCAGCGAGAGAGACACAATGCAAACAGCAAGAATACATAACAAATTCATATAAACAGATCATATTCAAAACATAAAACTTTCAGCAATCATCTGATAATAATCAGATTATCATCAAAGAACATCCGGTAGTTAACCAGTTACATGCAAGCTTCAAGCCAGAAACAACCCAATCGAGACTCTAAAGATCAACCAGATCACCACATGCAAATCTCAATCCTTATTCCAAGTTCTACTTCCTCTGCCCCCACAAATGATTACATAACATCATATTTATACCCATCGGAACATATCTAGGTCAGCCTCAAAAGATTACATTCACCAATGCAGGAAAATAAAACATGTAATTAGCTTGGCCCTAAGATTTAAGAAATTCTTCCGAAAAATAACAACCAAGTGATACGGTTCAACAAGAAGGTCGGCCACATGCCAAAGAACATCAGACAAGACCCCAAGATGGATCCACACGCCAAGAATCACGTCGGTATTAAAGGAAAACCAACCAATAAGCACAAGAATTGTCTCGGGAACCCAGAAACAACCAACCAGAAGCGATAACTAACCAAAGAAGAACCCAAATGAGCCAAAAATCTGAAATCAACCACATGAAACCACTAGGAAATTGCAAGCAAGATTTGCCACGAAGAACAAGCAACTACCGGTACAAACCAGTAAGAATACTGAAACTGCACAAAGAACTAAACAAGAAAGGAAATGTTTTTGGTTGATGCAAGATTGGTCATCAATCGAGGATGCTCCTGCATTATATTTTGTATAATGTATATCATGAACAACCTAAGTCATGTTTGAGTATTTGTACTAAATTTGTAGTTCATGAACATGCACAATCATGTATAGGTAGAGTCATATAGAGGTAGTTGATACAAAGTATATGCTTGTACTTGGCAATTTTTTATATTTAATAGGAAAAAAAATCTTGAAGTTTTTTTTTGACCCCTAACAATTGATCATGTGATGATATTGTTCCCCTAACTTTTGCAAGGCATTTGACAAATGAGAGAATGTTGGAATATTCAATGTCAACCCTACAAAATTTTCTTAAATTTTTTTTTTTTTTTCTTGTAATCATTTGGCATTGTCTATAATATTAATAATAATTATGCTCAAAAATAGGTGTATCAACCTTATAAATTTGTATCTTTATTAACTTGTTATTTAACATTTTTTTATAATTATTTGACATTGTTTATAATATTTATTATTAGATAATCTTGTTTGACCAAAATGGAGCAACAGATTTTGACTTGATGCTGCTCATGTCACAAATCAATGCTTTGAAAAATGCATTATAATTTTCAAAAGATTTTCTATAGAAGAGCCAAAAATACGAGAGGTTACTTTGAATGTGATAACCAACATCCATAACAAATCATGCCAAGATTCTATACAAGGTGAGAGTTGCATAATATTCTTGGAGGTTTTTCTTGTGTGGAAGGTGTGGGAATTTGTTCCTCCACTTTTATGAGTTATTTTTTTATCTATATAACCACCTTTTTCATCTAGTTTTGACTCGTAAAATTAACACTTAAATTACAATACCATTTATGTCATAATATGAACACTTGGTTTACACTACCATTTGTGGTATATCTTGTATTGTGTTCGTATATATATTGTAACATTTGATGTAGTAATTTGTATGTTGAAAGCTTATTAATACACCAAAATGTTATCGAAATGCTACCAAAATTATCCCTTCTTGTGTAAGCCCTTGTGAAGGGGCGTTCGATGAGTATATTGTAAGCTTGAAAAAATTTCATCAATAAATCGAACTATTTTGGTGAGTGACTTCTAAAAGAGTTTCCTACTGTAAATCTTTGTGCAAAATTTTTAATTTATTTTATTTTTAAATATATTTCTACATTCTCTTTATAACAATTAAATCAGATTTTAAAAATTTTATAGAAAGCTTTTTTATTGCTCTAACTTCCTAGCTACCCTACTATCCATTAGCACAACCTTGAAATCATGTTTCAATAACTAATGTGCAAGATCGTCTTCTAATTCCAGCCACGAATCGGATCAGTTCAACATTCATATAGACATATTAGGTCTTTATGATAGTAAAAACAAGTCGCCTCATAATAATCCCTTGAACATGCTAAGACAAGGGCTGCCCAAACCTCTCGGTTTCATATCAAAAGTCACGCTCCTAAATCTACTCAATAATCCTAGACCTTCTAACTCTTTCTAATTGGCATCATGAAGACAAAGTGAAGATTCATATCACATCAACTCATGATGCATCCGCCTAGGATCCTAAGTAAATTTTTCTAGTTGTAATCCCCAACAAACATCCTATCTTAATTTTCTAACCGTGAGAAGACTCCTAAAGTTCATCGAATCTTGTAATAGACGTTTCGTGAGGATTGATGATGGCGACTTTTCTATTTCTAGCAACAACCCGAATGACCCGAATGAGCGATGATGTTGTTTCCGAGGCTTTCACCAGATTTTCTTGCTCGGCTTTTCTTCTTGCCTGATCAATTTGCTTGATCAAATGCTTATAAGGCCGCCTGCTTAGGACAATTATAATTTCATTAGAGGAGGCATACATCAGATTTTGACAATTTTTTATTTCCGTATGCAACTTAACTACGTATAGATATTATTCCAACTTCTGATAGTAACGACATTATGTGAAATCTGTTATGCATGCAAGGTCAAAAAAAATGTCATTTCAAAGTGTCCCAGATACCTATTTAAAGACATGTGAAATCTATTAATAGATTTTTAGTTATCATTTTATTTGTTTCTATAAAGTTAACAATTGGGAGCTAGGAGAACAAGGAATGAACGGTAATTGGAACATGGGCGGTACCTGGTGCTCTTCCCCTATGTGGAGATGCTTTTGTCTCTCTTCCCCTATGTGGAGATGCTTTTGTCTCTACTCTTGACTAGCAAGCCTTGCTGTTTTCCAAAGAGGGCGGTAACTGGTGCTCTGGTGCTCTTCCCCTATGTGGAGATGACTATCAAGCCTTACTGTTTTCCAAAGACCCATCAACATGTTTTCCAAAGACCCATCAACATGTTTTTGTTACATATGTAGAGTATTATTAAATATATAGTTCATTTCATTCCAAAGTTCCTTATCCTACTCTTTGCCCACTTAAAAACAAGCCTGCGAGGAGTATAGTTGGGCTTTGTGGTATGGAGCAGATATCTGCAACAAAACCAAAGAATACCTTTCTAATCTTCCCAAAAATCAATTAGTAGGCACATACATCAGGTACCCAGCGAATACTTGCAATAGGTGATTGCGATAAATAGGTATCCAACAACCTCTTGAGACTGAAAAAATGTTCAATATCTACGTCCAAACAAAGGCTGGGGAACCATTGATACCTGACGTCTATCTTCCAAAGGTGATAAAACTGACTATTTGTACACTGGAGAAATCAGATAATTCATGT
The DNA here is from genome assembly GCF_030272615.1 of Cryptomeria japonica. Taxonomy (NCBI): domain Eukaryota; kingdom Viridiplantae; phylum Streptophyta; class Pinopsida; order Cupressales; family Cupressaceae; genus Cryptomeria; species Cryptomeria japonica. Next base: position 238,026,847 of record NC_081406.1, read on the forward strand.
AAAACAATTTATGATAATAATATAGATTTACTTTCTGTGATCAGAGAGGCTGGTATTACTTTTGCTCTTACTATAGCCAAAACTTCCGTTAATTACAGTAGTCTGCAGAAATTTTTATACAGGCCCAAGTGGATCAAGGTCTTGCTGAATCATGTGACTAGGTTAACTAATCTACTCTTCTACATGACACAACAGAATCCAATAGGCTGGAAGGAAATACAGGTGATCGATTTCACGTAAAAAATCGTATGCCATCTTATGATGCTCTCTAGAGTCTACTGTATATAGTACAAATTTATAAGGCAATTGTAGGCAAAGGTGTTGACAGTCTAACATGTATAAGAAACAGCAACCTTTTAGTTCAAGCAATCCATTTTGCAATATACGTTACTCTTGACAAAAATACAAGCTAGGTGTCAAAAAAACAAATATAATTTGCTAGAAGTATGATTTGCAACCTCTCCTCTCATAAGCCTTTTGTTTCTTAGAAGATAGATTCATATCACTTAAACATTATTGAGTAAAATTAAATTGGTATGCAATGAAAACAATTATTTCCAGAATTATTCCCTACTAGTCATGCTTAACCATGTATCATACCGCAAAATTTGTATGATAATCATAATGCTTGAAAAAACTCTGTTGCAAAATTCTTATCCACCCCCTATCCCAAGTAGCCCAAGACAATTCCGTAAGCCACGTACCATTGCTTGATAATAAATGTGGTATGAAGACACGAAAAGCTGATTAAAACTAGATGTTGCTCTTACAAAGGATCTTCATCAAGCAATTTTGACAAGATCCTCATTTTATTGTCCATTCTTATAATCGGGACTTCACACTTTTCCCCGGGGAACTCTGCATTCAGTTTGCACCAATGAGACATAATCTTGTAAAGGAATTTTACAGACTAGGTGAAAAATAATCTTGTCAAAGGAAAAGAAGAAAGAACAAAAAATATTCTTCTCACCAGCTTGGCATTGTTTGCAGCTCTTTCTTCCAAATAGGCACAAGGTTTAAAGAAACCACCATATGACTCGGACCAGATCTTTAGTTTTTTATAAATATAATCTGATCCAATGGAATCTGCCCAGAAAATAAGACCACCCCTGTAGCAAACACTATTTTAGTACTACTTGGAATAATGAAAAAATATATTACTCTTTAAATTAAAATATAAGTAAATCACTAAAAGTACCCCTGGAGGAATTCCCCGACTTTGATCATAATCAGCCTCATCCACTTTTACAACCCATATGAGGAAAATACCATAATGTCGACAATATAATGCAAAAAAAAGTGGGGGAATACAGGGGTCTTTGACATACCTGTAGGGTGGGAATCCCATGCCCATGACGGATGCAATATCAAGATCTGAGGCTTGAACTGCTATTCCCTCATCTAGAACACGACAAGCTTCATTGACAACAGGAAAGAAAACCATTTCAATAATATCCTTCTCTGTCAAGGAGATGCCCTGTACACACACACAAAAAAAAAAAAGACCACGTACAGTGTCAATTAATTCCTAGTTGTGATCATCCAAACAAAATTGAAACGATCGCAAAAGCACATTACAGTAGAAATAATAATACCTTGCCATCAGTTATCAAGCCTGCCATTTTCCTTGACTTCTCGATATACTTCTTGATTTCAGGGTCTGGTTGAGCTTTACGTCGATCATCATACAAATAGAAGCCTTTACGTGTCCTCTCTCCTGAAAAAGCAAATAACCTTAATAAATTACTTTTTTCAAATAACGTGATTCAAATTTGTCATAAGCTAAATTTGGAACATATTGAGTATTCAGTTTATGGAAACCTGATTTTAACAAGGTTTTCTGTTCTAGGCTCTTCTAAAACTTCAGTACCCAACCATTGAGACTTTGTAAAGACAGTGTCATTGAATGTGTTCAGAAAATTTAGTTCACATGATTGTCACGTGCCATTAATCTTTAAGGGTTTTTTAATATGTAAATTTGCCTTTGAGTAACAGAGCTTTGTCATTCCAGGGGATGTGGCATATGCTTGTGCATATTACGTGTGTGTCAACATCTTAAAAGGTTTTTACCAGCTCTCTTGTCTTCTATCATGAATGGTATCAATAGTGACTTGTAAACACGCTCTGGAAAGTGCTCTAGATACTGCATCCCTGTTGCTACTGCAACCTCAAAACCAACAAGATCAGCCAACCTGCAGAAAATTATAAATGAATTAGAATACATCGTCACCTGGACAAATGCTTGAAAGTTTGCACTAAAATAGTTATCCAATTTTCGCCGGTACCTAAATGGACCCATAGGCATTCCAAACTTAGTAATGACTTTATCAATTTGATATACATCTAAGCCAAGATCGGTCAACAATAAAGCCGATTGAGTGTATGGAAAGAACATGCGGTTCACAGCAAACCCAGTGCAGTTTCCAACCACTATAGGAGTTTTCTTTATCTTTTTTCCAACATCCATGAGATCAATTATGACTTGAGGTGATGTCTTTTCTGCCCGCACTATTTCCAGAAGTGGCATTACATGTGCAGGACTGCAGCATAAATTTATCATAAAACAGTCAAACATCTCAAATGGAATAAAATAAAATTATCCAATGGCTAGCCTTTTCCATTACAAAGCATTTATAGATTGACCATCAAAAGCTAAGAGAAAATGTGCACAAATATGAAACAAATATTTTTTATAAATATCAATTAGGAATACATAAAACATAAAGACACAGAATATGAAAAAGTGAAAGAAGGATGTTCATCACATAAGATCTATAACAAAAAGAAATACCTGAAAAAGTGTGCCCCAACAACCCGATCCTGTGAATTGGTATTTTGACCAATCAGGTTTAAGTCTATAGTAGATGTGTTTGTTGCTAGTACACAATGTGCTGGACAATTTCTCTCAAGGTCAGCAAATATTTGTTGTTTCAAAGAGACTTTTTCAATTACAGCCTGCATAGAAATGATGCATTGTCACTTGAGGCAGTCAGCTTCGAGTAATAAACTTTTAGTTTTTTCACTTGAATAAAAAGAAGATGATGTCGCTCAGTAATAGCTGGCAAAAACAAAATGGAATATTATACTTACTTCGATTACCATATCCACATCTCTAAAATTTTCATAGCCAAGAACTCCTTGTACTAATGAAAATGTCTTCTGAAACTTCTCTTGGCTCATTTTACCTTTCTTTACACGGCTCTGTAAGTTTGCTGCAAGCAATCAGACAAAAGTAAGAAGCAAGTTGAATGCATACTCGATGGGTTATTCAAACAAGTAGAATACCCCTACTATAAAGTAACTGAATTTGCCACAGAGCTAATCTTATCATACAGATCCTGATTATCAAAAAAGAAGCTAGATAATCCATAGTCACAATACTCTATGAACACCCTCTGAAAACAGTAGAAAGGATGATAAACAAGAGGAAATGCAAGTACAATGAGGAAAAATATCACATCACATTCAGACCTTTGATTCGGTCAAGACCAGCCTGAAGGAACTGTTTATTTACTTCTTTAAGGATCACAGGATAGCCACTCAGAATTAGCGCTGTGGCTATACCAGAGCCCATCAAACCCCCACCAACAACAGCTACTTTTCTTATTTTTCTTGGCTTTAAGCCTATATCTGTGACTCCAGGAACCTGCAAAACCAACTCCCAATTATAAATTCAAAAAATAAGTGGAAAAATTAAAATTCCACTTCCATAAAGCTCACAAATTCTTTTTCTATTGTGATGGTGTTTATCACCTTTGAGGTTGAACGTTGTGCAAAGAAGATGTGAATCAATGCCTGGGCAGTATCGGACTTGATAAGCTCTTGAAAAGAAGCCACTTCCTGCCCAACACACCAAAATAAAAACAGAAATCTGAGTAAAATGTTCAATTGGTCATTGGGATCTATATTCTAAATTCTTCCCAAGCCACCATTGATGATTGTCCTGCCATACTTGCTGGCCATAGTTCCAGAGGAGTGTGAAGAAGCCAGTGACTATGACAAATGAAAAAGAAAACATATACGTGAAAGCCCACTCATTCCTACCTTGCGCAAGCCAGCCATTGGTCCACATGTAATACCCTCTTCAATTACATCAATGCAAACAAGTGGGTGTTTGAGATTGGCAGCCCTCTTTTGTGCTTGATTTCGTGTAAATTTTAAGATTTCACGTGCCTCTCCCAGAGGTTCTAACTTGTCAGTCCGGTAAAGGCTGGGTACCCAAGGCCTTCTAAACTCTGCAATGTCTAATGCCCAGCGACAAGCTGTATTCACCAGTTTAGCAGGTGGTACTATAGCATCAACAAGCCCTAACTCACTTGCCTCTTCAGATTTGATTGGTTTAGATAACTGCATTGACAAATTGAATGTAGAAACCACTTGAGGAAAGAAATGATACGAAAGAAGAAACCACCAAAATATTACAAAGAGAAAACCTTTAATATGAAAGGAGGGCAATATAGAAAAATCTTACAAGCATCATCTCAAGTGCTTTTGAGAGGCCGACAAGGCGTGGAAGCCGCTGTGTGCCTACATCAAACAGATCAATATCATTAGAAGGAAGGAGATCCCGAATTAGTCTTGTTTAATTTTAAAGGGAACCGCTGAAATCAGTACAAAAGATGAAAATTGGAGGTCTAATCTCATTGAAGAACTGCATGTCCCTAACAAGCACCATCTATGAAGAATTCCAGATTACCTACATAACTTTGTATCAACAAGTTTTCCACAGTAACAATAATTATTCAATTCACCAAATCCCGCTCAACATACCACCAAAACCAGGGATAACTCCTAGTTGTAGTTCAGGTAACCCAAGTTGAGCTTGTGGTGTGGCTATGCGCGCATGACAAGCCTGCAAGGATAAACAACATCACCGATAGAATTATCTTTTTGTGATGCCTTTCAACAAATACGAACAAAATAGAAATTAAACAGCCTCACCAGTGTACAAACCTATATAGATATTCAACCCCTTCTAGAAAGTATTCTATATGAATATCAATAAAAAGCATGAATCAATACCATTGCAATCTCAAGTCCACCACCAAGTGCAAGGCCTTGGATAGCAGCAACTGAAGGTTTCCTTGCACCTACACATTCATACAAATAATTGTATCTCGGTAATACACAATTGATCTTTAAGAAAAAGAAATTAATGTACAAATTTCAAGTAAAAAATAAAATAACTTCTAAATCAGCTTGTCCTGTCATTAAAAAAAGGTAGTCAGCAAATTTGGTCACATTTACCTTCCAGTGATCCAGTTATAAGTCCCACTGAAATTTCCTCCCCACTGGGCAGGGATCCTGTGTAATCAGATAATTTTACTCAGAGAAAAAAGAATTTCCAAATTTGCTCAAAGAAAACTAAACATAAATCATATTTCTCATACCTCCAGATTTTACATTTCCTAGTGTTCCTATATCAAAACCCCCAGAGAATTTACCACCTGAACCTGTAAGACAAGATTTATGTTCCACTGTCAGCTTCCTCAAACATATACACATGACATACTATTGTTATCATTATTATCATATACACAATTGCAAAGTTCCAAATAACATATCAGTAGTTAGAAGTCCATTGAGAGTAAATTAATTAACCAGGACTAAATCATCATTTCTGCTTATACCAATAATGACTATTGCTTTCACATCAGATCTTTGCATAGCTTCCTCGTATTTCTCTTTCAATCCAAACAAAACTGCAAAGAAAAAATATAAATATCCATTAGAATAATTATATTTATAAAGTTCAAAGCATAAAACGCAAATAAGATGCCCAACAGATGCATTAATAATTTAAAAGCACAAACATGTACTAGATTTCGGATTGCAGAAGTAAAAAGAGAGTTAAGTTGCCGACATTATACTCTAAGAAACAAGATCCTCATTTGCATGGAAAAACTTGTGACTTTTCACAGGAAACTGATTCTAAGCTTTAACGTTAAATAAATACAAAAACATAGTTTGTTTCAATCACATCAAGCCTCACATCAAAATGTCTTAAAGAAAGAGAGAACTTCCAGAGAAAGTTGTATAGAAGGGACCTTTGAATCACAATTTCATGTCATTTAAACTCCTCATCATTGGGATTAGTGATGGACATAATCGATCTCTCCAGAAAAAATTTCCCTTTGATCATATACAAAGGAGAAAAAGTGTCCTCTTCAAGGAATCACTTGTAAGAGCCTGGTCCACGTTTAAACCCCCACAATGCAATAGCATGACTCTTAACTCCAGCGTATGGGGTAAATATTTGAAGTACCAATAATTGAGTGAATTTAGCCCATAGTTCCCAAGAACCACAGGGGTACTCGTTACAGTACAGGGATGCGAGCACCAATCAGATTAGGGTACAAAGTCGATGAATAAGGAAATAGATATGTTATATATAGATTTTGTCCCCATAAATTGTGGGCAGGGGTACGTAGATGCAGTCCATGCTCCTGTAATGGAGTTTCCTCGCAACTATGATTGACCCTGGTCCATGCTAGAGGTACAATACAAGCTTACCTCAAACCACGTTTATAAAACCCAAGATGTAAACCCAAGATGTATAAGGCAAAAAACAAGCATTGTATGGTATTGAGGTGTTGATCCTCCTAAAAGTTTCTCGAATTGTTCATCCGAATGATCAAGAACAATCTTTTCACCAAATAGGCAGAGGTTAACCATCTTTAAGACCTACGGCTAGCGATAAATCATGCCGCTTACTATGACTGGGGATAGAATCCAATCTCATGGACATGCTGCCTACCAAAAACAAGCTGAAAGATCTCTTAGGTTAATAAAATTTGGTTAGTTTAGGGTTTTACTATGGTTAACATGTAACAGATACTCTTCCAACCTTGTGTAATTAATAGCTCTTGAGCGATTGCACTTAAACTATGAACCAAGATCATAGGCTACGGAAGGACACGTAGTTTACAAAAGCATCACCAAGATCAAAAGCCAACGATGGACATCTAGGCTCTGTATACAACTAAGATCCTTCATTCTCTCACCAAAGATTCAGCAGGAGCGCTAAGTGAAATGAAAACATCATTTTAACTTAATTAAATATTCCAATTAACCCTAAAAACTATCATAAGATCTAGATGCCTTCCTCGACAACAACCTAGGAGGAGCAATTAAATTAGGTAAGGCATTTTCTGCCTTTTCCCTGTATCTCTTCTCTAACGGCACAATTTCACTAAATTGTTCCACCAGAGTACAAGCAAAATTCCTTGTTTAATTATCTGTAAATACAGCTCACTCTTGTCTCTTACACTCGACATAGAAAACCTACACAAAAATCAAATTCCGCATATATGCTTGTCTACCCCATAGATAACATGAATAGACTTGAAACATGGACAAATTGCAGGCAATCAAACACCCAATAAACCATAACCAGTTCATAATTTTTACACCATGGATACAAACTGAGAAGAACAAATCCAAAAAACACATGCACGAAGGTTATCCACGCCATTGATCAAATGCCCACAACAAAAAAGAGCTTGAATAGGAAGTTTGCATATCTTTGATCACACATAGCCACAATATTCAAAAAATTATTAAAATTAAAAAAAAACAGAGTGAACCAGAAGGGTACCTGGAATTGCGAGAGAATTTACAGGCGGATTGGTAATAGTAACAAGAGCCACCCCATCAGGCCTCACCTCCATATCTACTCTTCCCTGTCCCATGTTTTTCCTTCCAACAACCTCACAAAGGTGCTCAGGATCAAATTGCCCTGCTCAAATTAACAGGACAGATAGCTATATATACACACAAAAAGAGACTGATCTCAAAAGCAAAGAAGAAATAAACAACATTATCGAGACATCGAAATGCGTAAAGAGAGGATACATTAATACGATTCCCTAGGCGTGGATTTTAGTTTCTTTCTAAAATTAGTTGGAATTGGACCCACTTTTCGTGTCCAACATAAATGAGTGTTCTTTTATCCTAATGGGGTTTTTTGCCATTTTATCAGTGATCACTAAAAATTATCTTGGTAGACTCACAAATTTGTGATTCGGTGGTTTGTCTCCATGCTTGAATATTGTTTTTATTCGGCTTTTTGCATACGAGATGGCGTGATAGCTCTTTTATTGCTCGTGTGACAGGTAACTAATTGCCAGAATGACGTTGGGGCTACTAATTGGAGAGAGAACGATACTTTTTGTATTCATGAACGCTGGTTACGTCACATGTAAGAGATCTAATTCCTCTATTGTTTATTTCTTAAATCTCTTTGAACTCTAATATTTTCGGGAAGGTGATTGGAAATGTTGATCTATTGTTCATTTATTACATTTCTTTAAACTCTCATACATCTTGATGATAGATTAAAGTATGTAGTGTGATTTGAAATGTTGATGATTAAAAAATCTTATGCACAATCAAATTTAAAGTTTGTATACAATATTAACATCAATTATGAAAATTTAATAGCATTTATATATTTATAATTTATTAATTAAATATATTGTATATAAATTTTAAGTAGAATCTAATATTATATTTATATTTTTAAGAGTTGTCATTCATTAAGGAGAAGGAATGATGGCAAATGACACCATAATAAGAACAAATGGAGTGTGTGAAGTAATTATACTTCGGTATTATTCGGATGGTATGTTTTGTCAAGATGTTTCAAGAGGGTTTTGGCAACTATTAATTGTGTGCATAGATTGTGCATAGGCTCAAGTTTTATGGTGTCTTCTACTAGCTTATGGTGTGAAGGTGGTAGAATGAGGGGCATTAATTGACAGACGATAGTTGTAGAGGAAAAATATTTGAAACAATGGAAACATCTAGTGAATAAGTGTTGGTTAATTTCATGAACTTTGCAAACAAGGAGATTAAAGAACTTAACTTTTGGCCTTAGATTGTAAGGACATGGGAACTGGGGGAAATTGTGGATAGGTCCCCTAATGTATGTATATGTTAAGAAACAATAAAATTATTGTTGGACCTTGTTTATTCTCATGATAGGTGAAACATGTTTGATGTGACTCAATCTCTTTCATGTGCTTCTATGTTGTATATGGCCACTAGTTCATTTTTATTACATGGCAATATCAATGATGTGATGCATCCAATAAAGGCTCATTTTGATTATTTTTTGGGTCATTTTCATGCTACCAAACATCACCAACTTTATCTTTAATGTATCATGGAAGAAACTGCAAATTCTTTGAAGATGTTTCTTCTTAAGTTAATGTCATTCTTGTGTTCTTGATTGTTGCGATGATTGTAATTATGAGGAAGACATAGAAGAGGTGGAAATTTCTAGTTTGAATGTCCCATGAAAAAACTATAAGTGGTTCCATTTGGGTGACATAAGACCTATGAATTTGCCTTGGCCCTCATCTTTCATAGACTCTAGTGAGAAGTTTTATTGGGTTTGAGTTTTGTTTCGAGTAGATTTGTTACAGTGGCTTTGGTATATTTAGATGGGCGAATGTTTGACAATTAAATTTTAGTTATCATTTGTTAATGGAAAACTTCTCTTCTTTGGTTTGACCCCTCATTACACCCTACTTTTTTTTGTTCTTGGTCCTAAACCAAGTACTATATGTATATGTATATATGCATATATGTATATGTATTGTAAATATGTTTACATATACATAAATATTGTATGTATATGTATACATGTTTTTATATGTATATGCATTGTACATGTATACAATACATATACATATAAATACATGTATACATATAATATATATGTATATGTAACAGTCAATAAAATTATAAATATTTATTATTAGCAATCATTTGATAGTGCCTTAAAGTATTGTTGCTAATTTTTAGGTGGCATAATTTAAGAGACTTTTTATGATCTTACAAGAAAGAAGAATTTTGAAAGGTCTTTGAATTTATTAACATTCATGACGATTTCTAAAAATACTCAATAATGGTACAAATACATATCCTTAAAGTATTGTTGCTAATTTTTAGGTGGCGTAATTTAAGAGACTTTTTATGATCTTACAAGAAAGAAGAATTTTGAAAGGTCTTTGAATTTATTAACATTCATGACGATTTCTAAAAATACTCAATAATGGTACAAATACATATAAGAGTTATTACGTCGAAGGCGTTTCTTTATTTGAACCTAATGAGCTAGCTTTCCACGTCAATGGTTTAGAGCATTGGACAGGAATGCAAGACGATCAAAAGCAAGTTGACCATTGGATTTCATTGTCAAATTTTTGCCACTTTATTTTATCATTCATTGGGTTTCCTTTTTTTGTTCGCTCTACAAGCTCGAAAATGATTAGAAGCTACTTTGTTTTTTGACTTGTAATGCATTAATACAATAAGATGTGCATTAAAAATTAATGTAGGGTGCATAAATAGAAATATATATATATATAGCTCCATAAATAGGAATTTTAATATTAATATTTATTTTTTTAATTATAGATAGGTAAATAGTAATAAATTTTCAATAAATATAATTATTTTTTAAATAATAATATAATAAGTTGAATTAAATAAATTTTGTATTGATTTTTTTTCTTAAATCACAACCACAATGGCAATGATTTTATCTTTTATGTGGGAGCAAGGATTTGAACTTTGGTGGCAGTTTCACTAAGCAAGTGATTTAACCATTGAACTACATGGGTCACCCCCATAATTAATATCAATATTATCTGTATTATATTAATTATATTAATCATAATTTTAGGTATAATTCATTAATATTTCAATGCTAATAAATTAAAAAAAACTAGTTTTACTTTTTTATTTAATTATTTTTTAACTTAACAATTTCATTACTCATAATTATTTTTTATTAATATTTAGATTTTGATATTGTTCGATATTCACACTAAATGCACAAATATGTCATCTTGTACAATTATTCTTGATAAATTCCTTCCCACTATCACACAACAAAAATTTGAATCAAATAGGTGACTTGATAGATAGATATATTACAGAACAACTAATAAATATAATGTATAATTAGTTAATTATATAATTACAAAATAATTGATTTTAATATATAATTTTAATAATATTATTGTAATGTGGAAATTTTGATTTAGTGATTTGCAACATAGAAGGGAGAAACCACTAAATATTTTCACTTAGGACCATTGCACTCAAAAGAGGGAAGCGAATCCACTAGATTGAGTCACAAATTAGATAAGGACTGAATACTAAATGGATTGAATTAATTTTGATTTCCTCTTTTATAAATTGAAATGTTGAAATTAGGTAAAGTGTTGAAAAATGAAGGTAAAAGCATGTAAAAACTAAGCTACAAATGTGGGATCGAGTTGGGCACCTAGAATTGAGCAATATAAGCTTAGTCGAACCTACTCCCCCAAAAAAGCTCCTAAAAAGTCGGGACCATGACATGGCACCACGTTACTTTGAACTTTCTGCATGCTAAAAATGGTTGATTTGTCTCTATGAATGAAGCTTATTCTGAAGAGTATAGCTCCATGCCTATTTCCTGCACATAGAAAGGAGGGGGGAAAGTTTGGAAATAGGGGTTTGCCTAAGTCAAACCCAGTTTGGAATCAACCTTGAATGAAATATTGCAAATACTTGAAATAAAATGATGGAAAGGTATACCTCAAATATGCAATGAATGGTAATGATGCTTTGCTTCTTGAATGTAATCACATATGTTATATGAAATGGCATGAACATAAAAAAACCCTAATCACACACACGTGCTTGCAAATGTACTGTGTAATGTTGCTCCACAATGGATAGATAAAGATATGCAACCTTGAAGACCTCTAGAAATGCTTTATGATGAATATAATGCTTGATTTCTTGATTGCTTGTGCTCCCAGTTTTACCTCTTATGTATATATCTCTCCAAATGAGAGGGAAGACCTCCTTATACACTTGCATGTCATCAATTATGTTTGACATAGGCCGACATGAAGCAAGATTTCCCACTCAAATTTGAGATGGGGAAAAGGGTTTGAAATGGGTCCCAATTAGGGAGGACCATGGCGTGGCGCCATGGTCCCAATGAGGACCAAGGCACCATGCCCTGGTCCTACCCCATATTTGGGCCATGGTTAAGGTGCAATGCAAGGTGGAATGTGATATTGATGCCAATTTTGCATGGTACAAGCATAAATGGGTCTTGATCAAGCATATGGATGAGAACACTAAGGTGAGGGTCCTAAATGGGGTCAAAATTGTGAAGGGTGCAATTTTAGGATGCTACAATTATTATTTAACTTTTATATGTATATATCCCTCTCTATCTTTCCTATGTTATATATATCTCTCTTTGTTTCTCATCTCTATCCCTATCTCTCCCTCATTTCTATCCATAACTTGTTAGCATTTTGATGCAGTTTTGTATGACTGGTGAATGATATAGTTGTCATTGTTGGCAACATCATCTCTTAAGTCTTCACAGTCTATCAGTAGTAAGTAGACTAGGATACTGAGGTCAACCGGCTAAGCAATAAGAAAACAGGATAAACAGTGAGTAGACCGGCAAGCATTGAGTAGATCGATAAACAACAAGTAGACCAACAAGCAGTGAGTAGACCAGCAAACAGTAAGTAGATCGGCAAGCAGTAAGTAGACCAGGTAGCGGTGAGTAGTCCAGTATAGAAGAGGTTCATCGGTTAAGCTAAGAACATACCAGTATATAGGAGGAAACCGGTTAGACAGATTTTGATCGGTACATCGGAAGAGTCTATAACTAACAAACTAATAACATTCAGTTAACATTCAGTTAAACCAGGAGTCTTCTCTAGTCAACCGACGAATTTATCAACATGTTTGACTGTCTTGATAGAGATTCCTGCAGTGATTTCAGGGGCGTGATTTAAGGCATGACAACAGAATTTTGAATGGGATGTTTTGGAGGGAAAGTTGGTGATAGGCTAAAGGGTCAATAAATTCACATATCTCATTCTTGAGATGGTTGTTGTCGAGGTGAATAAAGATAATGTGAAAGTGTACATAGGGGGAGTTTTGACAGAGTGCAAAACCGGGTGGCAGAGGACCGACAGAGTGGAGTTTAGCGAAGTGGTGACCCAAGTGACAGAGGACCGACAAAGTAGAATATTTCAAGGATCAGCAAATCGACAAAGGGGAAGAGTTGAAGGTGCATTTAGGAAATCGGTGTTGTGCAGAGTAGACACAAGCGATGCAGACATAGTGTGGTTCTTAGGTGTGATCTGATCAAGCTAATCAGTGGCCATTTCAGCAGATCATCTTTATGTTTCTCTCTAACTATTGCAACTAAAATCCCTTAATAGGGTGGACTTTAACAAGTCCCATTGTATAAATCCCTTAACCGAGTGTCATCTTAATTGACAATTTAAGACCCTTGATAAGGGTACCTTTAACAGGGTAAAGGTACTAATAGGTCTTAGACAAAATCCCTTAACCAGGTGGCACCTAACAATGTCATTGTAATCTCCTAACAAGGATGGCTCTTCACTGGGCGTACTACAGAAAAGTAGAAATTTTGTGAGTTCCTACTCACACCATGGTTTTCTCCCATTTGGGTTTCCACGAGATAAATCTTGGTGTCACTGTGTTTTCTTTTCAAGCATGGTTATTCTTCTGTAATAGATATTTTGTTGGTATTTTGAGTTTGTTGGCATTTTTCATAGAGATTGCATTAATGATATGTTGGCATTGATGCCAATTGAACCAGTAATGGTATTCATGTTATTGTTGATATTGTTGTTTTTTATATTGGCTAGTAACCGGTAAGAAGAGATTTGTGGAAGATGTTGTAAACTAGTATGTAAAGTTTCTGAGTTGAACCGGAGTAAAGGGTTAAACCTTTCTAAGCAATGCAACAGGTAAACCCTATCAGTTGCTAAACCCTAACCGATCAAGTTTGTTGGTTTATTATCTAATAAGCAGTAATGATGGAGACACGTGTGATCATTGTATGAGGATAAGTTCAAATTATTTTGGCATGTTTGTTTTTTGTCTAGGAAAGGAGCAAAGTGGATTGCATCTAATGCACAACGTGTGATGAGTTACAAAGTCTGATGAAGTGGTGATCATGAAGCGGTTGGAATTTTCTTGAAGAATGTGAAGAGATTGTCATGATTTCTAACGGTCAAGATTGTATCGACTTGTTTTTAATCTCGATGATGAGAATTAGGTTTTTGTTGTGTTACCGACCTAATTGATTTGTATTTAAGGTCGATGAAGTTTTTGTAAAGGTTGTTGGCAAGATTGATAGAAATCTATTGAGTGTGTAGTTGCCTAACTAGTGAATGGATCTGCACTTTGAGTGAAGGCAAATTGAAGCTTAGAAGGATCTGATCAAGCAAATGTAGTGCTACTCAGACAGATCAAGAAAACCTATTGTTTTCTAACAATTACAGCAATAGTGAAATCTTTTAACCGGGTAAGCTCTAACAAGCTTGGTTACTCATTAAATCCTCTAACAAGGTGGTCCATTAGCTTGGATTCTTAAATCCTCTAGTGAGGTTACTCCTAACAGGGTATTGTGCTTTTCATCAAGGCATATTTGTAAATCCCTTAACCGGGTGATTCCTAACTGGAATTAGTTCTTAACGGGACTTATTGTAAAGCTTTAACAGGCTCAGCTCCTAACAAGGTGAACTTCAGTTCAGATAGCTATCCTTGTGAGTCTCATCTCACCGTGGTTTTTACCTATTTGGGTTTTCCACGTATAAACATTTGTATCAAGTGGTGAATGCTTTTGTGGTTATGATCTTATTTGTTGATTTGGTTAACTTCTGATAAGGCATGATAAGTAGAAGCATTGAAAGATGAATATGTTGAGTTATGATTAAGCATTGTTGATGTTTACAAGATCGAAGTTATTTACTATTAAGTTGTCATAATAGTTAAATTGGTTGATGTCAAGTATTCTTATGAATATTGATCTTGACCGAGATATGTTTGCTTTGTGTGACTGAGTTTGAGATTGGGAATTTTGTATTAGTTTTTCAATATACTAATTCACCCCCCCCTCTCAGTATTCTACCGGATACTTATTCTTTCATCATACCATCATATGTATGTTGATGAATGTTAAGTTAGTGATAACTTAAGTTAAAAAATTTAATTGAAGTACAACCGGTAAAGTGTTGATTCACCCCTCCCCTCTCAGCACCGGTTGGGACTAAGAATTGGTATCAGAGCCAGATTCCTCTGAAGTGAAGCTTGATAGCTTGAGCATAAATATCATGGAGGAGTACCGGTATCAGAAGCAGATTGATGAAGCAAATGAAATCATTTCTCAACTGAAAGAAAGACTGAGAAAATATCTTGCAAAAAGGAAGGAATTAGCTCAACAACTAAATGAGAGTCATGACATCATAGATCAACTCTCTGAACAGAGTGGATCTAAAGAAGCAGTCACAGAACTCGTGGAAAAGAACAAGAAATTGACCGAAGAAATCACACATCTCAAAAGATAACATGAAGGTCGGGCCCTAAGAATGACTGAGATACTAGAAGCTAGCATAAGTGTTGATGAAAGAAAAAGGGAAGCAGAAGAAGAACTGTCAAAGGTTGAAAGAGCCAGGAGGCTTGCTAATGATGCTTTGAGAGAAAATGATGCAATCATGATTGAGAAAGATGAAGAAAACCGAATTCTCACTCAGGAGAATGAATACATACATAAGCAACTACATGACAACACAGAAGAAAAAGAAAAAATGGTGAAAGAGATTGAACAACTCAAGAGTGAGTTGAAAGCTGAGAATGAGAGAAATGAGAAGCAGAGAAAATTCAATGAAAGCTTTGAGAAGTTAGATAAATAGTTGAAGGCTCAGAGAAGGACAAAAGAAACAATTGGTCTTGGTTACCATGGTACATGTCCTATGGAAACCAATGAATCATCCAAATCCAAAAAGATGAAGGATGATAAAAGGAATCATTTTGAAGTGAAAGGTATGAAGTTCTCCAAATCTTTATGTAATCACTGCGGTAAATTAGGTCATAAGACTAATGATTGTAGAAATAAACCGGTTAGTCAAAATAAGAATTTCACATTTGATGGATACTGTCGTAATTTTCATAAGTATGGCCACACTGCATATGAGTGTAGATCTCAATTTAGCAGTATTCCAAATATACGAAGTTTTAATGGAAATTGCTTCACATGCAACAAGTTTGGACACAAATCTGAAGAATGCAAGCTCAAGTCAAATGTATCAAGACAACCATTCAAACCAGTTAGTCCTAATAAAAGGAATAATTAGTTCAAAGCCACCTATTTAACACGTGGTAATTTTGGTCATGTTGCAACTAGTTGTAGAGTGGGAATGGGGCAGAGAAATAATGCAGGACCATGGAGGACAACTAGTATGGCATGTTTCAATTGTCATAAGATCAATCACTTAGCTACAGAATGTAGGAATCAATTCTATAACCAATCTGGAGACAAGAACTGCTCTGGCAAGAAGAAAGGACAAAATGAACTAAAAGGGAAGAAGACAATTGAAGAGGTGAAGAATGAAATGAAAAAGACATGGATCAAGAGAAAAGAAAGCAAAGAAGGAGAAAATCTTCCAAAAATGAAGTCATCATCCACCAATGATGACAGTTTCTCTTCAAACAAGACATACCAATGTTCAAGGGGAGCACATATGGTAAGATTTCTTTTGAATCCCCTTAACAAATTTAAGGATATGTCTATATGCATAGTTGTGATGCATAAAATCTGGTCTAAAAGTTCGTTGTTGAAGAATGTCTTGTGAGTTAGTTATTTGTGTATCAGTATCGGTAACAAATAACCAGTAAAGTCAAATCGGTGTACTTTAAGTTGTAAGTTTCAAACTTACCGTTGTATTATAATGTCAATAAATCTCAACGGATAAATAAGGAAATGTCAACACAATTTCATTTATCCTGTATTTCTTGAGGATCTCTCGAGCTCCTGTGCGATCAAAGGTGATTTGAATCTTGCTAAGCTTTATTTGTGCGGAAAATTCAAGTAGAGTGATAGTGGTGTTTGGTATTCCTAGGGAAAAGGTATTCAACCTCGTCAGAGAAAAGATTGTTTGAAGGTCATCATGGCAACACCGATATCGACTCCTATGTTAGTTGAAGCTATCAAAGAACCCCAACTCGAGTTCAAGCTGCACCCAATGAAATTCGGTGTGTTGCCCCCATATTTGGAATACCTAAAATTTGAATTTTAAATTTATCTCAATGTTGAATGAAGATTCAATAGGTGTTTATGCGTAAGCAGTGAGCACGCGATCCAAGGTCGTTGCCAGTCAAAATATGAAAAATGGATGAATTTTGTAAATTACCAAGAATTGAGGGAATATAATTTGATAGACATGTCCTTAGCATCATTTTGTGTCATGTGGACAATTTTCGCCTGAACCCAGTTCATATTTTGCTATATATTAAACCTTCAAATTTTGGTGTCCATCGCCTAGAAATGATTAAAATATCTCATTTTATGATTTGTCATGAGAAGAAAATAATTGTGTTGGCTCATTTCTCTACCATCAACACATGTTTCAAATGTTGGGACTTAAATCCCTACCGTTTGGAAGATATGGTCATTTTTCTCAAGCTTGAGCATTAAATTTAAAATATTTTGGTCATTTGAGGGAAAAATTTGTCTAAAAATGTCATTTTCATTTCTCCTTTATTCTCCTCCATGGTCAATGGTTTCTGGAGGTCAAGGTCATAGTCTTTGAAAGAAATGGTTAAAGATGCTCCATTTTTGAGCATTTTTAACCCATAATCAAAACCTTTGCAAAAAAAGAAGGTTAGAAATGCTCTGTTCTGGAGCATTCTTAACCCATATTTATAACCTCTCACAAAAAGGTTAGGAATGCTCCAAAACGGAGCATCTCTAACCTTATTTGCTAACCTTGTGAGTCCACTTTTTGTCAAGAAGGTTAGAAATGCTCCGTTTTGGAGCATTCTTAACCTCTTCCATAAGAATATTTTTTAAAAAGAGTGGAAGAAGAAGCTTCAAACACCAGGGTATGAATGTTCATCAGACATATTGAAAAGAAAGTGGTTTTGACTATATTTTGGAAATTTCCAAGTGATTGCAGTTGGTAAGGCTAATGAAATCCTCTGCAACCTTTGGCCGCATCATCCCAATTTGAATAAATGAGAGCCCTAAAACAACAGTTTGGACATTCATCAAGGCACCACTGGAAAACATATTTGCAGATGATGGAAGCAAAGACAATGCAACAGAATGTGGAAGTATAGAGTATGCATGATAACTGTTGCCCATGCCCTCATTGGCAACTTGCGTAGATTGCAGTTGATTTGTTTAACAAAATGCCTCAATGAGATGTCCTCTCAAAGAACAAAGTGAAATTATTGCAGGGTATGCACCAAATGATTTTGTTCAAAAAAGATAATGAAACTTCCAAGCAAATGCGTTTGGTTGGTGTAATTCTAAACCTCACAACCTTTCTCCATGCTCCCGACCTGTGCGACAATGGAAACTTTTAAAACCTTTGAATTAATGAGGCACCTACAAGCACATTTTAACATTGTTTTGAATAGTTCTTAAAAAGAGCTTTGGAAGCTTTAAAGTAGACACAACTAACTGTTTGACAAACCGCCTCAAGGAAATATGTCACACGATGATTGTAGATCATGGAAGCATCAACATGACACGTTAACTGTTTGACAATATAACGTGGTAGACACAAATGCAAATCATGGGAGCATAGACAAGGTAAGTGAAGTGTTCAACATAATACCTCAAATCGATGTCACCTCATTACATGGAATGATCGCAGAATATGCACCGAATTGTCAACAGACATTCATCAAAGTATAAAGGATAGAGGAATTACGTCAGATGTTGTAGTTGCAGCTACTCTGGTAAACATGCATGCATCATGGAGCATAAGCAAAGCAAGTGAAATGCTTGACAAAATACCTTAAAGAAACATGGTCTCAATACTTATGCACTATGGTCAAAATGTATGTGCACCATGGAATATAATCACAACAGGCAGATTATCTAACAAAACACATCAAAGAAGGTATAAAGCTACATATTATACCTTAGCATTGCAGTCTTCTTGCCCATGAGCCAATGTGGAATCCATTTAAGCACAAAGGATAAGGGAGTTTTGTTAGTCATGCAGTTGCTTTGATAGACTTGCATGCATCATGGAGCATAATCATGACAGGTTATAGACATTCATCAGAGCACAAAGAATAGAAGAAATATGTTGACTTTCACAGTTGCAATAGCCATAAGAGACATGCACGCGAAATATGAGAGCATAACTAAGGCACATGACCTACTTACATGCTAGTTCACAGAGATGTCATCTCAGTGAATGCAATATTTGCAGAGAATATGCACAAAATAGATTTAATGGCATCATTGTCATTGTCACTGCACACACAAAATGTGGAAGTACTAATAAGGCTTTAGAAAAATTGACAAAAATGTCTCAAAGAAGTGTCCTCTCAAAGAATGAAATGAAAGGATTGAAGAATGTGCACATAATGGATTGCACAAGGAAACTCTCAAAATTTATTAGTGAATGAATATCCCTTTGTCAAGATGGTGGGAATGCATAAGAGATAGTTAAGCATGTAAATCTTCTGAGTAATTAAAGTTTGAATTCATCTAGTTGGATTGACAATCACTTTATATTTATTCCTGGAAGGCTTAGCAAGTTTGATGGACCACAACTCACTATTTAAGGGTGTGAGTGTTAGAAAAATTGGTTATGTCCAAACTCTTTTATGATGGTTAAAGATTATCCTTATAGATGAGTCATATCATGATGCAAATTTCAATGTACTAGCATTCCAACTTGTAAATTATGGCACTTTCAAGAAAAGAATGAGAAGGACAAGCTCAAAGTCTCTAGAAACTACAATGTAATTGGAAGTTGTGACACCTAATGAATATGCAAGAGATTGTGTTGGTGAGCTTAATTTGAAGTATGATTAGATCCAAAACTTTAGTGAGAAGCCAATATGATTGAACTTCATTAATGCATTGGTTCCAAAGGCATAGATGTTTCAGTATGCAGCTACACTCCATAGTGCAAACAAAGATGGATAAGCACCTTGCCATGATCCTAGCTTGAAAGTTTCAAGATGTTCTTTTGAAGAAGTGGCTATGCTACTCATTGTAACTAAAGGTTAGAAAGTAGACCTTATTCACACAAAAGTGAAGTAGTTTATAACTAAGCTCTTTTTGGATAAGAATGAGTTAGTTATTAACCTATCCAAAGTTAGTTACTAAGGTGGTTATTCTGGGAAGCCTATAAAGGCAGGGCTATTTGTAATGTAATGGGGGGGACTCTTACATAGGGGAAAACTCTGTAGAATTAAGTAGAGAAACTAAGTGAGATCTTTTGATGTTCATATCTTTGTACTAAGGGGTTTTTGAACTTGTATATTTTCAAAAAGAATAATGAAGAATGCATTGAGTTTGTGTGTCTTAAATGTATTCATGAGTTATTGTTACTAATTTATCGTATGTTGAATTAGTAATCCCTTTATGTATTGGTGAAATCTATTGATGAAACACATCATTCATGGTATCTTGACTTGCATGTGCTAGTACAACCTATCTCTTCATGTGTTGAGGTTTATTGTATTTCTTTCATCATCGTTGCGTAACTAACCTATTTGGTGGTAACCCCTTTTGTACTGTTATCATTTATGGAATCCTACTTGGTATTCATATGTCTTCTAGTAGGGTTTTTGTTATTAATCTTGTTTAAGTTCTATGTTTCCTCCTTTATGTACTTTTAGGTTAAAAGTACACAAAAATCCTAAACATCCCAATCATACGAGGGAGCTGCCCCTCTCAAATGCAGAGGAAGATTGTGGTTTCACTCCAATCTCTCCAACTGTTGGAACGTTTGTCACTGCTCATCAGGCAAATAGGGTCAGTTTCAGATAAACGACTGCAGTGACAAATCTGTTTACCAACACGGTGAAATTGACATGAATGATGCTTTATCATCTATTCCCTCTAGTGTATTGTTGGTATAATATATTCACTCCTACATTCACTGCAAGCTCAAAGAATTTGGAGACAAGTTCATTCGAAATGAGTTTAAAGGGTTCTGTGACAATGATCAATTGAAGGCAGAATTTCTACCTCTGAAGAAAAAAGGTTTGGCTAATGTTGTTGATTTTGCTGATTTTTTTTATGATGACTGGGTTAGATATGTACTGAGTAGGGTTCATGATCAATTTTTGTGGCTAGAAGCTCATGCACCGATCAAGATTACAAAGGAGGTGATTCGAAGAGTGACAGGGTTTAGTGCAACTGGTGAAGCATTAACCCTAAGAACGATTTCATCAACTAAAATCATCTGATTAACCAAATCTCGATGTGATAGTAGAGCAATGACAATCACCCATATTGAGGATGTTGAAATAATATTTGCCTTTGTAATGTTGGGTTACAGGGTTTATCAATCAAGCTGGATGAATAGTATGTGGAGCGGTGCCATACATGCTGGATATCGAATTATCAAAGAGGATGCAACCTACGATATATGTGAGATGATTTAAAGCCAATTTATGGTGAACATGGAAAGAATTAAGAAGGACAAGAAGAAATCCTTCAAATATGGCTCACTGTTGGTATGTATATTTTTCTATGTGCAAAACTTTTTCCCTGGTAAAGGTAATGTAGTATGGTCACAGGAGAAACCTATCATGGTTAAAATAGGTGAAATAATTAAGGACATGGGAAATAAATTTGGTGAAACAATGTGGGGATATTTTAAGGAATTTCAAACTAGGATGCACAAGAGGGAAAGAATTCCAACTGGTATAATTCAAAAATACAAAGACAACATCTATTTTCTTGTAGATACTGACTGTTGTATCATTCAAGTAGTTCAACCAAGAACTTTTTGGGTTCCACCTATGGGCTATGAGGTGGCAGCAGATCTTGTTAAAATTCATGTCAATATGTTATTGTCTAAACTGGTAGACTCTAAGGCAAAGAGATTTGGAACATGTGAGGAGGCAAGCTCCAATTTTAAAAAGGAACTTCAAGTGCCAATCATGAAAAGAAAAGTAAGAAGAATGATTGATACCCTTGACAAGAAATATGGAGGTGAAGCATTCGGTGCCACTACCTCCATCGGTGCTAGTGAGCAAATAAGGATCACACTGCCAAAGATGAAGAATTAATAGGTGAAAAGAAGAAAGTACCAAAAACAAAACCTAAGGGAACTGCAGCAACCAAGCCTGCAACATACTCAAAAGAAAAGGATCTAGGTACTCCTGTACCTTCCCCAAGTAAAGATAGACCGGTAGGAGTGACTTATACAAGAAAGAAGAAGAGTGATTCAAAGCTCAAAAAGGATGAGAAAGAGGGTGATATCACTGACACCCTATCAGATGTGGAAATTAAAGAAGTTAGGAGTGGAAGAAATAGAGCTCCAACAATTGATGAATTGGTCCATGGGATCAAAGAGTTTGGAGGTTTGTCTGGTGTTGGGAGAACTTATTCTCTCAGTAATGATGAAGATAAAAGGAAAATTGAATAAGCCCTAATTTGGAACTTGCATAAGTTTTGTAGAACACCCAGTGAACTATGTGGAATAATCCCATCAGATTTGCAAGATCAAATTAAAGGGAGATGGAAAATAGCTCTGGTTGTGGAGAAAGAACACAGAATAAAAGCACTCATGGAAGTGCATCATGACTTAGATCTTGAGCAAGCTTCATTGGTGGCTGATGTATGCATACAACACTTCAAGATAAGAAATAGAATAGGGAGAGTGGCAATAGGTGAAATTGAAGCAGTACATGAAGAAGGTGTCGCCTTGTGGAAGATAATCATGGCTCAGCAAAAGAAAGTTGAAGAAGAAATAGAAAGGGAAACCAAACAGAATCAAGGCACAACTGTCCATGACAAGGAAAAAGGCAAAGGAAAATATTCCACTGAAGATTTTGACATCTCCTTTGTCAATGAGATTATAGGAAATGTTGTGTCAAATATTCCCATTCTGGCAAAGGATGTTGAGCAGCTGGCTCACGCAATACCGGTAAAGGAAGCTGATCAAATTAAGGTTCCCGATCAAGATGAAGTAATACTTGAATATATTCTTTATGAGGATACACCTCATAGAGCCTTACAGACACCAAATCCTATCCTATCTGAAGAAGGAAAATAGGAAGAGAAGAAAGCAGAGGATAAGAAAGCAATGATGGATACTCCTCCTGTAAAGAGGAAATTAGATTTAGGAATTGAAAGTGAGAAGAAGGGAAGAATAATTACAACAACTAGTACAAAAGTTCAGACTGTAGAAAAGGAGGAATAAATAGAGGAGGAAGAAGAAGGAGAATTGGTCATTGATATAAAGAAAATGACCCCCAAGCAATTGATGAAAGTCTTGGAAAAACTGATAATCCAAGCTGAAAAGGCTAAACTGAGAGGAAAGAAAAAGAAGGCAAGAATTCTCACTTCTGCCAAGAATATTCTCTCTAACCTAATCCTGAACATTGCAGTCGATGATACTACACCTATTATTGATCAGCTAGATACTCTGTTAGGATAACCGGTGAACAACTGAGAGGGGGGGGGGGTGAATCAGTTGTTAACAGATTGTAACAATTAATCCACCATACAAACTTAAACCGGAGCACATAAACATTAAATACCGACATACTAGAAACATATGCCAGTAAACAATGCAACTCAAAAATAAAATATATAATCAACGCAATGCAACCGTGCCACATAACACCATGATTTGTACATGGAAAACCCGGTAAAGGGAAAAACCACGGTGGGAAGCCTACCCACAGTCAGATGATACTTCTACAGAAAGTATGTGATACAATGAGGGGCCTGCACATGTAGGAAGGCACACTACCTAGAGCATACTACTCATTACAAAAGAGTCTCACTAACTACAGACAGGTTAAAACCACCTCAAGATATTTGGACAACAATCCAGTAAAGTGAACTGCCAGAGATAGCATCTACCATGCTTGATTACAGTCCTGGTTAAGCTCAATGTGAGAGGCCTTTGACCTCTTACATAACCCCAATTCGATCCTCAATGATCGACCAAATCCTCTGCCTGAATTATATTACAATATTCGCACATTCCACTCCTTGCCATGATCTACAATGAGATCCTACATTGATTTATACCATCCCTAAGGCCTAAACCAATTAGGTCGGCCACCTAAAGATATTACAATAAGATCATTACATATATCCACATTATGATGATATGCCATGTTGGCTTTAGACCAAAATAACATTAACCAATCCATAAATTATCCCGATAACATGTAGAGAACACGATAACATGATACCAGTCCATAACCTAGATAGGCACGAGACCAATTCTGGGTCCACCACGCCAAAGTGATGTCTCCACCTAGTTGAATCACGATTAGAGAACATCCTCTATATCCTAGAACCGCACCAACACCACTTATGCATCCGGTCAAGGATTCTCAATAAAAGCTCTGCCGGTAAAACCTTAAACCTATGTTGGTAAGGGTTTACTAGAGTGTATGATAGCATTCGATTACCAAGTCAATACCATCTGACCAAAACATTCTCTAGAAGCATGTAACACATATAACCAAACACATTCCATTGATCCAAACATGTCGAAAGTGTCCAACCGATAGTCACTACTATCGATATCACTAGATTTTTTGTCTGTAACCTGCCATAACAACTAGTGTTGACATCATTGACGCACATAATCAATCCTTCCATATTGCCAACAATCTCCCCCTTTGGCATTGATGGCAAAACTAGATGTGAAAAACATCTAAATACCAAGAAATGCCAAACAAGTCTCCCCCAAAGGAAGAAAACCAACAAACTCCCCCTTTGAATACTATCTTTGTATAGCTCTTGAGTTTTATTTTTCACATCAATATCTCTCCCCCTTTGACATCAATGCTAGAGATATGGCATAGATATCAAAATTTTGTGAATCTGAAAGCTGACTACTCCCCTTGAGTAGTAGCACCACTCATCAGTGTCAGAATGAATAATATCTCTGATAATGCATGTCGGACTGATGCCAAACTGCATCAATCAAGTCTCTGTCGGAGGGGTAGAAACCCCCAACCTATCTCTCAAATACTCAAATGATTCTTTAGACAGTGGTTTAGTGAATATATCTACAATCTGCTCTTTAGTTTTCACATAAACCAGTTTAACTTCCTTTTCCTCTACCTTGTCCTTGAGAAAGCTATACTTTATTGATATGTGCTTAGTCTTAGAGTGAAATACTGGATTTTTAGACATGTCAGTAGCTGCTGAGTTATCACAGTAGATAACTATCTGTTCACTATAATTTACCTTGATATCCTTCAACATTTGCTTCATCCACAAGACTTGTGTACAATTAGTTGTTGTTGCAACATATTCAACTTCAGCAATAGATAAAGAAATGCATGACTATTTTTTGTTGATCCATGAAACCAGTTTCTTTCCAAGAAAGAAAGCTCCACCAGAAGTGCTCTTCCTGTCATCAATATCTCCTGTCCAATCTAAATCTATATATGCACATAAAGTGAAGTTATCATCTCTAGAATACCATAAACCATATTCAGTTGTGCCTTGTAGATACCAGAATATCCTCTTTACTGCACATTCATGATTATCTTTAGGATTACTTTGATATCTTGAAACAATACTCACTGCATTCATAATATCTAGTCTAGTCTAAGTTAGATATAACAAGCCACCAATCATAGACTTATACCTTGTTGAATTTACCAATGCAGATGTGTCTTTGATAGATAATTTCTCACTTGTCACCATAGGAGTACTTACCGGTTTGGAATTATCCATACCAAACTTCTTCAACAATTCCCTTAGATACTTTGTTTGATAGATAAAGATGCCTTTGTCTGTTTGATAGATAAAGATGTCTTTGTCAGTTTGAGTAATCTGCAAACCTAAGAAAAATTTCATTTCACCAATCATGGACATTTCAAATTCATTCTTCATGTTGTTAGCAAATTCCATGCACAATTTATCTTCTCCTCCAAAAATGATATCATCAACAAATACTTCAATAATTAGAATATCATCATCAGTAATTTTGTAATACAAGTTACTGTCAGCATTGCCTTTAGTAAAACCAAGCTTCAAAATATATTTATCCAACCTTGCATACCAAGCTCTGGGAGCTTGTTTTAATCCATATAATGTATTCTTTAACCTACAAACCATATCCTTATCATCTGTCAGTGAAAAACCATCAAACTGCTCAATGTATACCTCTTCTTCAAGTTCACCATTCAAAAATGCACATTTAATGCCCATTTGAAAATTCTTGTAGTTCTTATATGTTGCATAGGCAGGAAATAGTCTAACAGCTTCAATTCTAGCTACAGGTGAAAAATTCTCACCATAATCAATTCCTTCCTTTTGAGAGTATCATTTACAAACTAGTCTAGCCTTGTTTCTTATAACTTGACCATCCTCATTTAGTTTATTTCTAAAAACCCATTTAGTTCCAATAACATTCTTATTTTTAGGTCGGGGAACTAAAGTCCAAGTTTCATTCTTTTCTATCCGATCTAATTCATCTTCCATAGCCTTTAACCAATGTTTATCTTTACAAGCTTCAATAACAGATGCTGGTTCAACTTGAGAAATAAAACATACCTCTTCATTTTCCAGTCTTGTTCTTGTCATAACTCCCTTGTTCCTATCTCCAATGATTTGATCTTCATAGTGATTTAATCTTACATACCTTAGAGTCTTCTGGACTTCAGGTTCACTGATCTGATCATTAGTCATAGTTGAATTTTCTAACTGTGTCGGTGTAACAGTCTCAATGTCCTGTATCGGTTGAGGCATTGTCGGTTCAATTATGATCATTTCCACTGCCAGTTCCTTGTCATATGATATGGATTGATTTTTGTATTTCTCATCCACTTTCACATTTGCACTTTCCACAATTTTCTGCAATCTTTTGTTATAACATCTATATGCCTTGCTTTGATTAGAATAACCAAGAAATATTCCTTCATTGCATCTAGGATCAAACTTCCCAATTGAATCGTCCCTTTTGATATAACATTTACTTCCAAAGATTGTGAAATATTTAACAGTAGGTGTATGTCCAAACCATAATTCATAAGGAGTCTTACCAGTTTCAGCTTTGATGTGAACTCTGTTGAATGTGTAGACTGTTGTACTCACTGCTTCTTTCCAGTAGATGTGAGGTAATTGGGCTTCCATCATCATGGTTCTTGATGCATCCAAAATGGTTTTGTTCTTTCTTTCCACCACTCCATTTTGCTGAGGATTCCTAGGAGCAGATAGCTGTCTCCTAATTCTATTTGTCTCATAATAACTGTTAAATTCATGAGAAGTGCACTCACCGCCTTGATCTGATCTTAGACATTTGATTTTCAGTCCAGTTCCAGTTTCTACTTTTGCTTTAAAGATCTTGAATTTCTCAAAAGCTTCAGACTTCTCCCTAAGAAAAGTCACCTCCATCATTCTAGAATAATCATCAATTATCAACCTATCACCTTGAAAGCTTCTAGTCCTTTCTGGACCACATAAGTCAGTATGAATCAAATCAAGAACATCATTAGATTTATCTTGTATGCTCTTAAAAGTAGTTCTAACTTGCTTTCCCAATTGGCATTCCTTACATACCAGATTATGAGGCTTCATAATCTTAGGTAAATCTCTAACTGCCTTTGTTGAACTGATCTTGACAATGCAATCAAAATTAACATGACATAACCTTTTATGCCATAATCAACTCTCATCAATATGAGCAATAAAACGTGTCTTATTTCCAGTGTTCAAGTGAAAGATATTACCACTAGTTTGAGTACCAGTAGAAATCTCCAAACCAGTCTTGTTAATGATTTTGCATTTTCTATCCTTGAATTGAAGCTGGAATCCCTTGTCCACCAATTGACCAACACTCAAAGTATTATTCTTTAAACCTTCTACATAATAGACATTGTCAATATTATGCTTACCATCTAGAGAAATAGTACCTCTACCTGTAATCATACATACTATGTCATCTCCAAATCTTACTTGGCCGTCATTGTATTCTTGCAAGGAAAAAAGAATTCTTTTATCTCCAGTCATATGATATGAGCATCCACTATCAATTACCCATTCATCCTTGTCTTCAACTTTTGCTACTAGGGCCTTTTCTTCATTCTTGATAGCCAGTTCCGGTTCATCTTCTTTTAGGGCATAGAACACCAATTCCTTTCCATTGCCAAATCCACTAGCAGAGTCTTCTGCCAGTTCATCCTTAGAGTCATCAGTTACTCTTTCCTCATCCGCTATGTAGCATTGTTTTCTTTTCTTGAATCTATATCTGTTTTGATTAGGCTTGAATGATTTCTTAACTATTTCTTCAAATCTTGCATTTCTTTCAGGACATCTAGATGCAAAATGGCTAATCTTATGACATGCAAAACATTTAAAAGGTGCTTTTCCTTCATACTTCATGTCAGTCCTTTAGGTACTCTTCTAGCAAATAAGGCTTCAAGTTGCTCAAGTTCTTCATCCTCTTTCCTCATGTCTTCTAATTCCTTTGCATATAGGGCTTTCTAATCATTCTTGCCGGTAGATGATGATGATGATGATGATGATGATGATGCATGAAAGGCAGGTTCAGATTTTGCAAGTCCAAAAGGTCCAAATTCTTCAAGCTCAAAAGCGGATAAATTCCCAATCAGAATGTCTCTGTTAACTAAGGTGTTTGCCATTGTTCTCAATTCATTAATTGTAGTTCCTTCATCTTGTAAGTCAGTGGAAGGGCTCTCAAGACTTTGGAAACTATTTCATCTTCACTTAGAGATCCTCCACAACATTGAATTCCCATGACAATCTCATTTACTCTTTCATTGTCATCCATCTTCAAGTTCTCATATCTCACCCGGTAGCCATCAAGCTTATCAAAATTGATAGTAGGGTCTGTTGGCATTTTGCATAAAGATTGCATTAATGATATGTTGTCATTGATGTCAATTGAACTGATAAATGGTATTTATGATATTGTTGATATTGTTATTGTTATTGCTATTGTCTTGTAACCAGTAGGATGAACTTTGTGGAAGATGTTGTAAACTAGTATGTAAGTTTGTAAGTTGAACCAGTAAACCAGTGTATAAGGTTAAACCCTTTCTATGCTATGTAATTGTTAAACCCTACCATTTGTTTTTGTTAAACCCTAGCTGATCAAGTTTGTTAAAATGGTTATGTTGTTTAAGATCCAATGTTGAGCGGTAATGATGGTGACACATGTGGTTATTGCATGAAGATAAGTTCAAATTTCTTTGGTGCATTTGTTTTTCTAGAGGAGCAAAGCGTATTGCATCTAATGCATAGCGTGTGATGAGTTACAAAGTCCGATGAAGTGGTGATCAAGGAGTGGTTGAGGTTTTCTTGATTGATGTGAAGAGATTGCTATGAAATCTAACGGTCATGCTTGTACTGACTTATTTGTAATCTCGATGATGGGAGAATTAGGTTTTTGTTGTGTTACTGACCTAATTGATTTGTATTTAAGATCGATGAAGTTGTTTTATTTTGGTGTTGGCAAAAGTTGGCAGAAATCAATTGAGTGTGTGGTTCTCTAACTGGAGAATGAATCTACAGTTTGAGTAAAGGAAAATTGAATCTTAAAAGGATCCTATCAAGCAAATGTAGTGCTATTCAGACAGATAAAAAAAACTTGTTGTTTTCTAACAATTACAGCAGAACTGAAATCCCCTAACCAGGTAAGCTCTAACAAGCTTGGTTACTTCTTAAATCTTCTAACAAGGTGGTCCATTAGCTTGGATTCTCAAATCCTCTACCGAGGTTACTCCTAATGGGGTATTTTGCTTATCATCAAGGCATTTTATAAATCCCTTAACCGGGTGATTCCTAACAGGATCAGTTCTTAAAAATACTTATTGTAAAAGCTTTAACAGGCTTGGCTCCTAATAGGGCAAACTTCAGAAGAGTTCAAATAACTATCTTGTGAGTCTCATCTCACCGTGGTTTTTACCTATTTGGGTTTTCCACGTATAAATATTTGTGTCATGTGGTGATTGCTTTTGTGGTTATGAGCTTATTTGTTGATTTGATTAACTACTTAACTATTTTGATAAGGCATGATAACTGGAAGCATTGAGAGATGGAATATGTTGACATATGATTAAGCATTTGGATGTTTACAAGATTGAAGTTGTTTACTGTTAAGTTGCTATAACAGTCAATCGGTATTCTTATGAGTATTCATCTTGATAGAGTTATTTTATTGATAAGTTTACTTTGTGTGTTTGAGTTTTAGTTTGGGATGTTTGTATCAGTTTTTTAGTTTACTGATTCAGCCCCCCCCCCTCTCAGTAATCTACTAGATACTTATTCTTTCATCATACCATCAATTGGTATCAGAGCTTCTTAGGTCCTCTTAGATCTAAGCCTAACAACTTGAGGAAAAGATCTTGTAGATCATGATGGAGAAGGAAGGTCTAAAGTTCAACAAAGAAAACTATAGAATCTGGAGCGATAGAATAAAGATTTGCATCAAGAGTCTTGGAAGTCAGTATTGGGATCATGTAGAAAGTAAGTATATTGTACCTACTGGAACTCTGACTGATGATCAAAAGAAAGAACAACAAGAAAGTCATCATGCATTGGAGGCTATTATCAGTTCCCTGTCTGATGCTAAATATGTAGATGTTCATGGTCTTCAAACTGCATATGAAGTTTGGAAAAAAGGTGAAGAGATTTATAGCAGTGATGAACATGTTAAGATTGCTAAAGAGGAGAGCCTAAGAGGAAAGTTTGATGACATGAGAATGTCCGAAGGTGAGAATATCTAGCACTATGGTCAAAGGATAAAAGAGATAGTCAGTGAAATAAAGAGTGCAGGAGGGAAAGTGGAAGATGCCACAGTGATCAGTAAAGTACTGAGAACCCTACTACCGGTCTATGCTATCTGAGTTGTAGCTATTCAGGAGCTGAAATCCATTGACAAAACTAAGGTAACTCTTGACTCTATCATTGGCAAACTTACTGCTTTTGAGTTAAATGGCTATGATGGTAGTGTACAGAAATCAAAATCTGCATTCAGAGCTTCTGTCTCTAACCCGTCTATGAGAAAAAGTAGAGATACTTGTCATGGCTATGAATCTAGATCTAGCAGAGATACCGATGATGAAGACAAAACTACAAATACTTATAGCTAGAAATCATTTGATAGCACCTTAAAGTATTGTTACTAATTTTTAGGTGACATAATTTAAGGCAATTTTTATGATCTTATAAGAAATAATAATTTTGAATGGTCTTTGAGTTCATTAGCATTGATACAATTTTTAAAAAATACTCAATAATGGTACAATAAGTATTAACCATAAGAATGACTAAGTGATTTGTTTCTTTTTATAAAATGTGAATTTTCAATAATAATATGTAACTTTATTGTTTTTGTTCCTTTGGTTGTTCCATTATTTTTAGAAGTTACAATTATAATGGTGAAAATATTAGGGCTCCAACCATATGAAGGATGAAAACTGCTAATTTTTACTTAGGGGCCATTACATTAGGAAAATATAGGAATTTGATATTGGTATAAACCTAAAAGGTCTAAATATTGATCAAATCCAGGGATCTTAGATGAGCCTCTTCTTTTCCTTGAGTTGAATTGGGGTAAAAGTGCAAACCCATGTCACACTTCTATAAAGGAAGTGACTA
Source organism: Cryptomeria japonica (assembly GCF_030272615.1). Classification (NCBI taxonomy): domain Eukaryota; kingdom Viridiplantae; phylum Streptophyta; class Pinopsida; order Cupressales; family Cupressaceae; genus Cryptomeria; species Cryptomeria japonica. Next base: position 238,058,498 of record NC_081406.1, read on the forward strand.
ACACAACTAAATCTATTTGACTTCAACCACATAAAAATGGCATTTCTAAATTGAATTTCAAAATGATGTAACTAATGAAATGTAGAAATATTAATGAAATTTATGTTTGTTATTTTTTAATCAATTTTCTTTATATATTCAAATAGATTTTTTATTGCTGAAAAATGCTAAAAATCAGGGGTTCTAGTCGATGTCACAAAAAAAAATGCAAACAAACTTATTTTTTCTTGATTTTAATTTTCCAAATAGATGACATATATATGCACTCCTAAAAAAAGAAAAATTAAATTTTGATGTATATTTTTCTTGTAATAACATTTTAAATTCTAGCATAGTTAAATTTGGTAGTTTTCATTTTGCGTCATCTTTTGTATTTTAAATTTATTATTATCAAAAAACAAATTATACCCTTTTGGAGAAGATTTTATCATCTAGTGAAAAATGCATTTTGTAATTTTTTTAATCTCATTTAATATATTTTTTAATTTCAATCAACCTCTTCTCAAACTTAAAAGACCTACTTACAATGTTTAAAAAATAAAACATATTTAAATTAATAAAAACATTTAAAAATTGTATGTTCAAATTGCAGACTTCGAGCTCTAAAAAAGGGTATTTTTCAATTTTTGTAAAAAAATATATTACCTGAAGAAAAATATAGTAGAAGTGGAAAGTTTTAGAAATGCAGAGAAAATGATGATTTGGTTGCTACATCACATGACACATAGACATGTTCGGCCAAACTTATTGTGCAGAAAATAGGTTCAGCTGAAATAATTTTGGTTGAACTTATTATGCCATTTAGGCACCATGCGACCACCACATAGGTTCAATCGAACCTATTTTGGTCGAACTTATTCAGCTGGCCTCAAGTGTGACACAACAATGTGTGTTAGCCCATATACATGAATACAATTGATCAACACCATATCTGATAAACAGAATTGTCTAGATCACCATCAACTCAACTAATCCATACCAAAACACATCTTTTAAAGCACCAAAGGTTTTGGTGACACATCTTTCGGATCACCAACACCAAGTCTAAATGTTGACATCAATGACAACCAAGCATACCCATCAACAACACATTTGCAACAAGATCCCCCTTTGTCATTGATACAACATCCATCAACAACAAACACATAACTCTTTGCACAACTCTGCATCTCTCTATCTTCTCTACATCATCAGATCAACAACTCTACATCTCTCCCTTTGAAAAAAATGACAAAGGTAGGCAAATTTCCCCCTATGAAACTCACTCTTTCTCCCCCTAAGAGGAAGCACCCAAGCATTAGTCAAAGTAGCAACATGCAAGTTGTTCATGGGATCAAAGCACATTTGAATGCAAATTAGTTCAAACTAGGAAGGGTTAATACCCCTAACTTCTGCCAAAGACACTCAAAAGTATCTCTACACAATGCCTTCATGAAGATATCTACAATCTGCTCTTTTGTAGGTACATACTCAAACTTTACTTCATTATCCAATATCTTTCCCTAAAAAAGTGATACCGAATAGATATATGCTTTGTTCTAGAATGTTGTACCAGATTATTAGAAATGTTTATTGCACTACTGTTATCACACGTGACAGAAATGGGTTTATTGAATGTTATACTAATATTTTTCAATGTTTGCTTCATCCATAGAATCTGTGTGGAACATGAAGATGTTTCAATATATTTGTTTCAACTATAGATAGATAGACAAAATCCTACTTCTTACTTGAACAAGCAACTAACTAGGAGCCAATAAAGAATGATCCACCACTTGTAATTTTCCTATCAACAACACTTCCGACCCAATCTACATCAGTATAAGTTGTGAGAGTAAAATCTGATTTCTAGGATACCACAAACCAAACTCTTATGTTCCTTTCAAATATCTGAAAATTATTTTTACTACTAGAACATGTGATTCTTTTGGTTCTTGCTAAAATCTAGCTACCAAACAGACTCCATACATGATATCTGGTCTAGTAGTAGTCAAATACAACACTCCTCCAATCATTGATCTGTACTGACTTGCATATTCTTTAAGGGACTTATAATATTTTATCAACTTGCATCCGGTGGTCATAGGTGTACACACCAATTTGGAATTCTCCAACCCAAACTTCTTCAGCAATTCCTTAATGTATTTAGATTCAGAGATGAAAAATTCCTTTGTCATTCTGATTTACTTGTAAACCAAGAAAGAAATTTAACTCACCAGTCATGGACATCTCAAATTCCTTTTGTATTTCATTAGCAAATTTTCTGAACATGCATTCATTTCCTCCAAATATTATGTCAACAACATAAACTATAACAATTGAAATTTTACCTGAATCAATTTTGGAATATAAATTCCCATATGTTGATCCTTTCAGAAAACCTTGATCAATCAAATACTTATCTAGCCTTCCATACCAAGTTTTAGGAGCTTGTTTCAATCCATACAAGGCCTTTTTCAATCTGCAAACAATGTTCAGATCATCTTTCAACTTAAATCCTTTCATTTGTTCAATGCAAACTTCTTCTTTTAGCTCTCCATTCAAAAATATTGATTTCACATCCATCTAATAAACCTTGAAGTCCTTAAAGGTTGCAAAAGCAAGAAACATCTTGATTGCCTCCATCAACTAAGCAACCAAGGTATATGTCTCCTCAAAGTCAATACTTTCAACCTGTGTGTAAACTTTACAAACCCATCTCGCTTTATTTCTCACAACTTCTCTATCTTCATCTAACTTGTTCTGGGATACCAATTTTGTTCTAATCACATTCTTATATGTCGGTTTGTGAACTAATTCCCATGTTTGATTCTTCTCAATCTAATTGAGATCTTCTCTCATTGATTTTATCCAATTCTAATCATTACATGCTTCTTCTACTATCTTTGGTTCAATCTCTGATAGTAGACACAACCAAACTTGTTCTTGAGTTGCTTTGCTTCTTTTGATGATTTCTTTGTTCTTATCTCCAATAATCTAGTCCATTGAATGATTCTTCTGAACATATCTTGAGGTCTTAGATGTAGATGTCGAAGCTTCTTGATCTTCCTTTTCTCCTTCTTCTTATCTGATTTTATCTTCCCTTTTTTTGTCATCTGATTCATCAGATTCACATCCAACCAGTTTGTCAAGCTCTTTAGAAGCATCTTCATCAACCTTCACATTTGCACTTTCAACAATCTTGTTCAGCCTTTTATTGAAACACTAGTATGCCTTGCTCCTTGTAGAATATCCCAGCAATATGCCTTCATCTGCCATGCTATCAATTTTTCCAAGATTATCTTCATCTCTTCGGATATAGCACTTTCTTCCAAATACCTTGAAATATCTCATTGTCGGAGTTCTACCATGCCATAACTCATATGATGTCTTTCCATGTCCTTTTCGGTATATAATTATGTTAAGAGTGTAGACTACAGTATGAATTTCTTCTCTTTAGTAGACTTTCAGGAGTTCTACTACTTTGATCATTGTTTTGGGTGCCTCTTGTATATTTTAGTTAATCCTTTCCACTACACCATTTTGCTGACGCATCCTAGGGGTAGGAAACTATCTTCTAATACCATGTTTCTCACAAAAGTTGTTAAACTCATTAGAAGTAAATTCTCCTCCTCTATCAAACCTCAAAAACTTAATTTTTTTATATCAACTTCATTTTTAGCTTTAGCCTTGAATATCTTGAATTTTTCTAATGCTTATGATTTCTCTCTAAAAAATGCAACCCATGACATTCTAGAATAATCATCAATCAATACCATGAAATACTTCTCACCTTGTATACTCCTTGATCTGGTAGGATTGTATAGATATGTATGCACTAAATCCAACAATTCAATGAACGCATGCTCCTTTCCTCTATAAGTTCATTTCATCTACTTTCTAGCTTGTCATTCTTTGCACATGTTGTTATTCGGTTTGGTCAGCCTAGGCAAATCTCTCAGTGCACTTGATGAACTAATCTTCACCAAGTTGTCAAAATTAATATGACACATCCTCTGATGCTAGAGCCAGCTATTATTGATCTAAGATTAAAAAACAATACTTTGTAGCTCCTTCTAGCAAATACATGTTTCCACTAGTCCTTATCCTTGTTGCAATAACAATTCCAGATCTCACAACCATCATCCTGAAAAACAACATTGTAACCATTTATGCACATCTATCCCACACTCAAAAGATTATGATGCAACCCCTTCAAATAGTAAACATTGTCAGTAATATGTTTTTCATGAAAAAAAAATAGAACCAATTCCCACAATCTAAGTTGTCGGATCATCTCTGAACCTAACAGAACCACCATCATACTTTTCAAGTTTTACAAACTTACTTTAATCACTAGTCATGTGATTTGAACATCCACTATCAATCAACCATTCATTCCTATCTCTTCTAACATGTACAGCTGTAGCAATAGTCTTAGGGATATCAATCTTAGGTACATCTCTTTCTACCAAAAGCAAACAATCACCATCCTCATAATCTGATTCATCATTTGAAATGCCAATATCATCTTTGACATAATAGGCTCTCTTATTAAACTTTATTTTTCCTTCTCTAAAATTTTGTCGTGAACCTTTTTTTGGACATCTAGTACCTATATGACCAATCTTTCCACATCTAAAGCATTTAAGAGGTAACATACCTTTGCATTTGTCGATACCTTTCTTTAGTTTCCTCACAAAATTTACTTCCAACTCATCTAAACCTTCATCTTCTGGTTCTTCCTCAGAGGCTTTAAAGGTAGTCTCAAATTTAGTTGTCTTTTCCAAACTTTATTATCTCAAATGCAACCATACAATCATTCTCTAGTAAATTTCTTTGGATTATAAGTTTTTTTTCAATAGCAAAGATCTTCTCATTGTAGCTTTCTAGTAGGGACATTAGAGTCTTCTCAATTATGTCTTCATCTATCAAGGTGTCATCA